>NW_022325420.1:1033549-1075848 GCF_002776525.5 Piliocolobus tephrosceles | reverse complement strand
AAAAAAAAAAAAAAAAAAAATGAGGAAATAAATATAATTTTAAGAGTAAACTGGATGCATAACTCTATAAATAAAATATATAAATTCTGGATAATAAAAACTGTCCTAAAAGGGTCATAGTGGCTTTTTAAGTAGCTATTCCTGAGGAGAATAAAGTAATGATTTTTACGTTCTTCTTTGTACATGAACCTATTTTCTAAATTTTCTACAATGAACATTTACTACTTTTAAGGTAGCAATTAAAAAGAAGAAAGAAAATACATCCTATCTACAAAATTCAACATGCTTCTGCTTCATCTATTAAGTAAAATTGACCAGGCTCATGGTAAAGCCCTTGTAATGATTTTATCTTATCAACCCAAGCTTATTGCTAATGAGTACTCAACTCTAACACTCAACTCCATCCCAGATGGTTACTAGGCATATCATGGCTCACCTAAATTCCACTCATATTCTTCCACTCAGGGCTAGAACTTTCTCTCCCAGAGTTTCTGATAATGATTTTTGGTTGTTAACTATTTCAAGCCAAATTCAGATGTTCATAATGTTCTAAGCAAAGTCTAGTAATGTGACAAAATCATTTTATACTCTAATGCCAATGAATAAACAACAGTAATTCAGAAGAAAGCTCCTTCTGAGAGCAAGAATCCTATCAATTAAATTTGTTAAAGGAACAAAAATAATCGTTAGCATGATCATAACAACTCCAGCAGCTGACATTTATTGAGAGGTTTCTGTTTAGAAGTAGGCTCTCTGACAAGTGCTTCACACTTTATTTATCTCATTTAATGCTCAGAACAGCCCCCCATTTCACTGTTGGAAAAAAACAGAGCCCCAGGTTATGCTATTTCTTGAAGGTATATAGACAGCTTGGGCCTGAGCTTCAAATACAGTTTGGGTGGATGTCAATAAGCCCTACATTACCAAATTTGTTTATGGAAAGCACATAAGATATCATTTTGTATTTTATATATCTATTAATTAATCTAACTATCCATTTAGCTAAGTTGAGATGATGTGTTGTGCTACAAAGCTTCCTTGTATATATAAAAACAGATACAAAACAATAAAAGTTTCTGCTAAATCTCATTATATAAGTAATATGTTTACCTGTATAGGACCAGCCAATCTCTTCAACAAGTTTTCTCTGTTGTCTGTAGTATCCATTAGCCCAGTCTACAAAAAAGAAAAACCAAGGAATCAGTATGTAGAAAAATATATGTCCAAAAATAAAAGATGCCCAAATTATTCATACCATAAATAGTTCTTGATTACTTATTTCCATGTCATTTTCTCAACGTGTTCTCTCAACCTCAACCACCACCATTACGTTATACATTCCAATGCTCTTGTTCTGGTAGCTAGTGAAATTTTAGAGGTTGTGTTTAAAGGATGCTGACATTCAAGCAGAAACAAGGTACATATTTAGGTAATGAAAGAGCAGCTTAGAGGGGTTCAGCCCCAAAGAGGGACTGGAGTCAGAAGGGACAGCTTGTCATGCCTCCAAATTTTTGTTACCATTCCCTAAGTCTAATGCCTGAAATCCTACTGATTAAAGATACCTTTACATTTACAATCCAAGTTTTATCTGAAAAATGCTTCTAGTGTACCCAGAATTGATCATGCTTTCGAAGTTTGCTTCCATCCTAATGCAAAACAAAATTAGTTGCTGTCAGAAAGTAGAAATTAAATGTGCATATGTTGTTTGGGAGAAATGTTATGTCAGATAGAGTGAGTGAATCTGTCCCTTGGAGGAACAGAGATGCTGGAGTTAGGTAATGCAATGGGAAACCTAGGGCCATAAAGGTAGTGAATGCCCCATGACCCAGGGACAGAGTCTCTAGATCTAGAGCATGGGGCAAGGGATAGACAAAAGAAGATGGGTGAAAACCAGTCTCACTCTGCATAGTTCAAAATTTTGCTGGGAGCCACGCCTGCATCCAACAAATGGGAGTGTTCAGATTCATTCTCCTTCTTGTACGATTGTCCCTTAATCCCTGACTGTACTAACATTAATACTTCATCTCAGCTACATAGTGGGTAAAATAAATCTTTGCAGGACAGGTTTGGAACCTGATTGGTGATGGCAGAACTGTTTATGTAGAGAAAGCTACAAATAGCTAGTTTACAAATGTACTTGTAGAACATTATTCATTCATACATTGACACTCTGTTTATATAGTATGAAATTACTTCTTATTATCTGTATACGTTTGTTTTCTCTATTGGATGCAAATATCTCAAAGGCATTTCAGAGTTTATTTTTCTTTCTTCCATGTTATATACTCTCCGATTATTACAACATGGTAATAAATTACTATTTTTTAAAAACTAAAAGGCAGGCCAGCTATCAGAAATGCACACTTAAAATTCACAGGTTATCCAAAGCCAAAATCTACTTTGGAAAAATAAAGGTGTTGGTCGTGTTTAAATTTTTAAATATCTATATATTAAGTAAATATTCTATTGGGTATATAACACACTTCAACATAAATCTATTTTTTACAACAGTTTTATTAAAATATAATATATGTATCACACAATTCATCCACTAAAGTGTACAAATCAACGGCTTTTAGAATATTTGCAAAGTTTTGTAACCATTCCTGCAAACAATTTTAGAACATTTTCATCAGTCTAAAAAGAAATTCCATACCCTTAGCTGCCACCCCACACCCACACCTATCCCCCAGCCCTAGGAAAGCACTAATATTTTTGTCTATATAGATCTGACTATTCTAGACATTTCCATATAAACAGAGTGATACAATACATGGCCTTTTGCTATCACCTTCTTTCCCGTCACATAATGTTTTTGAGGTTTATACATGGCACAGCATGTATCAATACTTCATCCTCCTTCACTGTCCAATAATATTCTATCATAGGGTGACCAGGACAGCCTTAAACTTCCCCTTGGTTTGACTAAACTTTAGAAAGAGTTGTTCCTGACCATAGGCCCTTGATTTCCCTTTATTATAGAATTCACTGTAGGAATACTGTAATTGTAATTCTTTTTTTTTTTTTTGACGGAATCTTGCTCTATCACCCAGGCTGGAGTACAATGGTGTGATCTCAGCTCACGGCAACCTCCACCTCTCGGGTTCAAGCAATTCTTCTGCCTCAGCCTCCTGAGTAACTGGAATTACAGGCGCATGCCACCATGCCTGGCTAATTTTTTTAATTTTTAGTAGAGATGGGGTTTCACCATGTTGGTCAGGCTGGTTTCCAACTCCAGACCTCGTGATCTGCCCGCCTCGGCCTCCCAAAGTGCTGGGATTACAGGCATAAGCCACTGTGTCTGGTTTGTAATTCTTGTTCTACTCCTGTGAGACATAAATCTTTTTAATAGCCACCTGGTAACTTTATAATCCAGAAATGTACCTCTCAAGGACCTGGGAACCACCTCTTTGAAAAGTAATCAGCAAGAGAGACAGTACCTTTGTCTTCCAGTTTAGGTGGGAGGGTAGGAGCCTAACTTCAGTGGGGCACTTTGCTCCAAGTTGTAAAAACGACTTCCTGTCATAAAGATTCGAATTTACTAAGATAAACTTAAATTTATTTAGATAGACTCATATCTTTATGACAAGAGGTAGTTTAGATAAAGCCAATCAGCAAACACAGATAGCTTATGGCCCTGAATGTCCTGCAGTTCTTTTCCACAAGTTCACTCCAGCACTTAAAAACCTGACCCAGCCTGCTTCATGTGTGTTGAGTTCAGACTTGGATCTAGCTTCTCTCCCCTACTGCAACAGCCTTGAATAAAGTATTTCCTTCCTGTTTAACTTTGGTGCAATTTTTGTTTTGACAATTGAATATATCATATTTTATTCATCCATTCATCACGTAATGCATACTTGTGTTGTTTCTAATTTTGGGCTATTACGAATAATGCTGTTATGAATATTCATACATAATTTTGTTTCACTTTCTACTTACAAATGAAATCTTAGGCTCACAATTTATTTTTCAAATAGGGTTGTTCCATAAAATGCTAGTTATTTAAGACTAAACTGATTTAAGTTAAATCCTGGGGTTAAGAGTTTCTTTATTACAAATGAATATATACAACTGGATATTAGAAAGGGCCATAAAAGCTTACTGACTGAGACTTTTAACAGTCTAGAAAAAAGTAGTTTCTATTTTAGAAATAAGAAGATTTACGCCAAAAAATGTAAGTGGTTTGTACAGGCAGCAAGTGATAAAAAATGGAAACCATAATGCAGGGTCCCTGACTTCCACTTCATTTATCCTCCCTCAATATCAAGGATTCCTGCAAATCCTGAGTTACCGGTTACTCTCCTAAGGTGCTCTGCCTCAGCAGCAGCCTCTATAGCATGCTTGCCTTCAAGAGACATAAAATAGTGCAAAACAATACAGCAGGCTACAGGTTCATTAGCAGGAATTACTTGGACAAATAAATTATAAAGAATGGACTGTATATGTGATTTAACCTGGCAATCAACTGAAATTTTCACTGAAACTTTGCACTGGCCATAGGAAAAAAATTCCTTGACATTTCTAATATATTTTAAGTATAAATATTTTAGAAATGTAAGACATTTTGTTATGCATTGTGGTGACTTCAGGAGATCAGATACCATGCAAAACCTGTATTTAACAAGCATTCTATTGAAATAAATAAAACAGTAAGCTCTTGTTTTAATGATTCATTCTAAAGGAGAACAGCAAAACATCAGCAGAATTTTAGCTTTCCTTGTAGAGTTTTATCCCTACACAATGAACATTTATCCTTGGTTTTTAATTACTTACATTAAGAAAGCTTTTTCAATACAAGATTCCCAGGTGTTGGTAGCTCTCTTCAGTTCCTTTATGTATTGTTCCCTTAATTGTTACTTCAAACAATCCGTTACACATTCATATGCTAATTACATAGTGCTTGGGCGTGAGAGAGTACCCCACTTTAAAAATTCTGCTTAGAGGTCTGATAGATGAGATGTGATAGCTCCAATGAACAAGAAAAAAAGAAGCTGGGTTCACTTTTTTGTTGCATTATATACTTTGAAAACCAGGAAATTCTATATAAAAAAGAATCTATCAAAAGTGCTTACACATTTTAAGACCCATTAAAATAATGAAATAAAGAATTTTTTTTCTGTTTCTGTGGATTTCAGTTCCTTTAGTTTGTATATTTTGTTTCTTTCCATTTAAAATATTTGACAAGGCTGTTATGGTGTGACTGTTTTGTAGTGATAAAACTAAGAAATTTCAGGAAGTGACTGTTCACATGATATACAACAAGAAAATACATATTAGCAAATCTTTTTTAAGGTTATCTTAAAATTTGTCCTAAAAATATTCTTCATGAAGCAGCTTTCTAACCTCCTAACGAAATTCAGAGAAATTTGGTTTATATTATGTCAGATAACCTAAACATTCTCCTTTTAACCCATTCCACCTTGAACTTACCTTGAGCATTTACATATATGCAAACATGTATATATACAAGGATATATAAAAATACATATATTTATTTAGTATATGTGTTATACATACATGTTTCATTTCTGTTTACTTATGTAAAGGAAATCAAAGTTTTGTCTTCCTTGATAACACCCTATCAAGGAAAACATCTTTTCTCAAATTTTTTAAACTCCCCCGCCAAGTTAAAATCAGGGTGCTCATTTCCTACTAAAAAAAGTCATTATAAATGTTTTGAATTCTAAAAATGCTTCTGATTGTGGCCTTGCCCTAAAGAAGGTCTGTGTTTCATGCTGATTAACATGAAACAGAAGACTGAAACAGCAAGATAAATCTTCAATTTATCACCTGCATTCTACTAAAAATTCTAGCAGCAGTGCTCTGACAAAATACACACACAAACACATATACACGTTATTGCCATAAAGTGGTCGAAATATTACTATAATAGAGAGAAATACAGTGCTCCTAAGAAAATGAATTTTCAGATAGAAAATAACCATAAATCTAAGTTTGAAGTCTAGGATTTCGTATCTCTTAAAGTGAATTTGTCCAAGGTAGATGATAGTTCTTGCTATTTCACATCCTTTAAAGAAGTTACTAAAGAATTTCCGAGGACAAAAAAAGGTAGCAGAAGTCTAGAAATGTGGCAAAGAAATGACAGAATTAGAGATGAACCATTAAAGACCTTGAAGAAGACTGACAAGGAAGAGACCTGGGGAAAGGGACTGAATGTTCCAGGTAGAGGAAAAGGCATGAGGACCAAGAAGTGAGAAATCACAGAACTCAAGATTTGAGAGGCCAGGCAGCGCTCATGTAGGATCTTCATAGATCACTAGGAACTTATTTTTGGTGACAGCTCACTATCCATCTTCACACTTTTAACTTTCATCCTACTCTCTCTTCTTACCTAGATTTCTTTCAAAAGCAAGGAGGTAGTCTACTGAGTTGACTGAATGGCACTGAATGTACTTCATATGTTGCACATATTTTGAGGAAAATTTTCAAAGAAGAGTATGAAATAATCCAATAAATATTTTAACTGAAATGAAAGGGATTGGATGTGTGCTTGTGAAGAAACATAGGTGGTTTGTGAAGGCTTGAAGAAGGACTTAAAACCCTCTGGAGATAGTATACTGTCATCAGAGTGGTTATCATCCACTAAAGAATGTGACAGTAAGACATGCTTAAGACTGAAGTGACATTGATAAACAATGGTTGATAGTGACAGCAGTCACAATCATCTGTCACTGGAAACAAAATAAGTATTTTCCCTGAAAATAAAATAAAAAACAGGAATTCCTTTAAGAAGAGAATCAACTGTTTTTTTGAGGCGGAGTCCCGCTCTATCGCCAGGCTGGAGTGCAGTGGCATGATCTTGGCTTACTGCAACCTCCGCACCTCCCCCAACACCTACGCCCTGGGTTCAAGCAATTCTTCTGCCTCAGCCTCCCAAGTAGCTGGGATTACAGGCATGCACCACCATGCCCAGCTAATTTTTGTATTTTTATTAGAGACAGGGTTTCACCATGTTGGCCAGACTAGTCTCGATCGCCTGACCTCAAGTGATCTGCCCGCCTTAGCATCCCAAAATGTTGGGATTACAGGCACGAGCCACTGCGCCCAGCCAGAATCAACTTTTGATTAAAGAACACCTATGAACACATCACCTGGTTATTAAATACTTTGTATCTTCGGATGTTCTACTATTGTTGTCTTTCTCCATTTGATAAGAAAGCTGAGTTTATGACCCAAATGATCTAACCCAAAACCTTGATTTGCTAAGACAAACTTTCCAAGTAAAATTAAATTTGCCCACGAGTACAGAGTCTACAATATTATACATGGCAAATTTTCTCTGTGGATCTTCCTGTCATTCAATGTTAAGGATTGGCTTGCTGTCAAGTTAAATGATCAGATAGCTTATCTTTACCCATCTGGAATGTAAATTTTTTTTTTTATTTTTTTATTTTTATTTTTTGAGACGAAGTCTCGCTCTGTCGCCCAGGCTGGAGTGCAGTGGCCAGATCTCAGTTCACTGCAAGCTCCGCCTCCCGGGTTTAGGCCATTCTCCTGCCTCAGCCTCCGGAGTAGCTGGGACTGCAGGCACCCGCCACCTCGCCCGGCTAGTTTTTTTGTATTTTTTAGTAGAGACGGGGTTTCACCGTGTTAGCCAGGGTGGTCTCGATCTCCTGACCTCGTGATCTGCCCGTGTCGGCCTCCCAAAGTGCTGGGATTACAGGCTTGAGCCACCGCGCCCGGCCGTAAATTTTATTCAGTATATATGCAACGACATTTATGAAACCTAATTTAACTAATTATGGTAATTCAGATAGTATGGTTTGTTTAGGCTATAGTAATAGTTCAAACATTGCACCTACTGTTAACCACTTCAGATGTCACCAAAAGACCTAAAAAATACCGTTTTTTTATAGTATATATATCAAGCCATTTGTTTTCCAATTTCAGCTACCTTCCAGTGTTAGAAAGCAGAGTTTTGGTTTCCTCCTCTCTTCAAAGGCTTCAAAATGAAAGTACTTATGAATGTCTCAAAACTTAAATAGCATCTTTATGCAAAAATAAGAGGATATTTTAATTTATATCATTAAAAAGAGGTAATTCTGGAAAAACATGAGTTATAAGAGTCCAGGTAACCTTTTTATTTAAGAGTAAGTTTAAAGAGATGAAAAGTAGATGCCTGAGGCACTATATAATCAAAATGGTAAAAATCATTTAAGGAGATGGAAAGTTTGAACATAAGGATAATGGAAAAGAACAAAGGGAGTCATTTCTTACATATGCTTATTTTGGTAGTGAGACATCCAGTTAAATGCATATGTCTCACAGGACCAAGGAAAGGCTCAAAGGTGAGCAATTAGATTTTATTGTCTCTTAGACACTGGACATGCTTTCAGAGACAGAATCTCTATGTTGGTAATTTGTCTACTATTCAAGCTTTTCAATGAAAGCTCAAAATAGTCACAGGCTAATCTTGATAAGTAGTGTATTTTCCTATACTTAGATGCATTTAAGCTAATGTAATTTATCTATATGTCTAAAGTTGAGGTTTTTGTTAAGACATATTAATAATTTTGATCTTTATGACATAATAAAGCATGCCTATTTCAAACAAATTAGAAAATATACAGGTAGCAAAAATACTTCAAAAATCACTTGTAATTCTATGTACTATAAATAACTGCTATTAACAGTTTTGCACATGCACATATGTTTCTCTAGATGTTATATATTTATATATAATAAATTTGGACTTTACTTAAATTCAATGACACTATTTGGTAACCTGTTTCTTTACATGATAATGAATCACTGACATATTCTCAATTTAATAAATATTATTTTACAGCATCATAACAGTTCACTTAAAGCATTCTCTACTTTTTGGATACTAAAATTAAAAGTTGACAATGTCAGAAGATTTATTTCTTGAGCTTAAATCATATACATGAGGATAGTTTCTATTCAACTAGTTTCGCTTGAGCTTCAGGTATAAAATAAAATCTGTAGATGAAGTACCACATTTTTTCCTGTCAAACTTCAGAGACAGAAATATCAACCTGTGTACAAATAACAATTAAAGGAACGAGCTAAAAATAATATTATAAGTGAGAAGAGAACCCAATCTGTGAAGAAAAAGTATATAAAAGAGAGTAGAAAACACAATTCATCAAATGACAAATATAATGTGTTATTATATTTATGTATTATGTTAATATATGCTATTAAATTATCTTGCCATAATAGTGTTATTTAGCAATGTAAATAAGATTGCTGTTTTGAAATCTTATGCTCACGTACTTTCACTGAAATCTGACGCAGAGCAAGAACATCTGCCGTGCCCCCTTCCGATTGGGGTCGCTCAGGAAGTTCTGGACAACTGGTACACTCAAATAGCCAATTAGAGGATACAATGGGATTCCATTCACATTTACCATGGAAAGCACAAAACACCAAGAGAGTTCATAAAGGAACAAAGATATGAACTATTTTTAATATAAAAGAAAATGCAAATAAATGAAGAGACTTACTACATTCTTCAAAGGAAACATTGAATTTGGGGAAGTTGTGGTTTTTTTCCCATATTAATGAATAGGTCAAATCTCACTAGGATGTTTCTAACTGGAGAAATTTTTCTAAAATTTATATAGAATAATAAATGGAGAGTAATAATTGACTAGAACAGTTAGAAAAAGTGTAAACTAATAAAGGCTTGGTTATCAATTACTAAAAAAAATGAATTGACAGGCAGATCAATAGAAAAAAGCAAACAGCACTAACACAGAACCTACTATAGATGCAAATTTAATATATGAGAAAGGAAACATCACAATTAGATAAGGAAAATTATGAAGGTTCAAAAGTTGGGAACACTGTGAAAAAATTAAATTATACTTCACACATACATAAAAATAAATTCCAAGCGGAATAAAGAATGTTTTAAAAAAGACGCAGAAAAACTATTTACAAAGTGAACATTAAATTAATCATTAAGATGGGGGATGCCTTTCTATGCATGAAAAAAAGGATATTATGAAGAAACATTTATAACTATGATTATACAGCACTTAAAACTTGTATAGAGAAATGTTTAATGAAATACAAATTGTAAAATTAAGCTATTGATAAATGTTAAAATACATTACACAAATATTACAATATATTCCACACACAAAATTATTACAAATCAATAAGGGAAAATATGAGCACAAAAGTTTTAAAAATGCAATTACAATTAATACATTTATAAAGAACTGTGAGACTTTACTGGTATCAAAGAAACAGAAACTAAAATAACATGAAGATAGCAGTTTTCCAGCTAACCGGTTGCCAAAGGTTTATTATTACTTTTTAAATATTCAGTGATGATCCAGAATCTTGAGATGTTTCCTTATATATAGGTAGAAGAATGAACTACTATAAACTTTCTGGAAAATGAGTTGACAAGGGTTATCAAGATCCTTAAAACTCTTCATATCATTGGACACAATAACTCTATTCCAAAGAACATATTTTAAAAGATTAACAGAGATTAACATGATGTGACAAGATGTTTACAACATTGAAAATAATGGTGAATAACTATAAAATACGTTAACATACAAAAAGTGGGGGAAGTTTAAATAAATTATATAAGGTTCCTAATATGAAATGAGGTGAAGCCATTATATTTTCAAAAACATTTATTGATTTTTTTGAAATATACATGATATAAAACATTATCAATAGGATACAATTTTATAAATAGTGCATATATACAGAAATGTAAATTTCTTTATGTGGTGCCATTGGGAGTGATTTTTATTTTTTCATATGTTCTTATGTTTTCCAAGTATTTGATGAGTTTTTGTTAAATATTTAAAAAATTTAAAGTGTCTATGCACTCTGAAAGAATGTCTCTGATTCTACAACTAGATAAAGATAAATATGTAAAGATGTTTTAAGTATTTTACATCTTTAAGACTGTAAAGAAAAATTTGAAATCCATTTTTAAATCTTCTTCCAAGAGACTGCATGATAGATGCAGCATTAACAGCATTTTAAAGTTAAGCTTATGAAATAATAGCCAAGTTGACACATAGTAGGCAAGTTAAGTACTTTAGCTACCAAGATAATGAAAAACAAGAACCACAGCAAAACAGGAAGTGCAACAAACTCACAGATCATCTTATTGGCCATGATGATCAGATGTGCTGGGTCTTCATTTTGTGGGTAAACCTTGAAGTAGTCTTACTTTAATTTTTATCGTATTTCTAAAACAGCACATTTTGCTTAGATAAAATTAAACTCAAATGTCAGCGTCTATCCATTAAGCAGGACAATCTGGCAATTTTATGTGTTAACAACCTGTTCTGAAATAGGTGTCGGTCATGTTAAAGTTGCTGCCAGGAGGCTGACTGATTCACTGTATGGTTATGTCTGGACAAGGCAGAGTTTCTTGACTCCTTTCCCAGTGTATTGACTGAAAATTCATTTTTGGCATGAACTCCTTTTTTAAAAAACTGGTCTAGAAATAAGAAAATTTTATTCCCAGGAAGCATATTTACTATAATAAACTGATAATTTTTCAATGGATCTGTAATGATGTAAGACATTTTCAATTTGCCAGTATCTTTCATAAGCCACTTGCTATTGCTCATTAAAACTACTTAAGCTTGGGCAATATTGCAAAAAGAAATCAGGATGAGCAAGGGAGATCTGTCTAACTTTAACTATAAACACATATATTTTTTATGCCTCTTCTCACTTGATTCTTAAGATCGAAATCTTAGATTCTGCCTTTAAGTGATGACCTTGGACAAGTCAAATCTCTTTGCTTGTATTTCCACAACTTAAAAATAGGGGTATATATCTCTTTAAGTGGTGACCTTGGTCAAGGCACGTCCCTTTGCTTGTATTTCCAAAACTTAAAAAAAGGGGTATATATCTCCTGTTTACTTACAATGGTACTGTAACAAGAGATAGGGCATGTGTAAAACCATTTTGAGCTCTTTGTAAAAAATGTGCTTATAACAACACTTATCATTTCCTGACTTTTATTTTTCAGGCATTTGAAATTTTTCTTTCAATAGTGAAGCAACTTTTCTTAAATGAAACAACAATGTGACATTTATCTAAAGTGCATAGCATGTTTCTGTTGTCATAAATTATTCACTTGTTTTCTGATGCTATCTGATTCTTAGTCTGAAGTGCTCTTCAGTTTTAAGGATAAGTATGGACGCTCACTGCACATGGAAAATACAAATCCTGATATTCAAGGATAAACTGTTCCCCTACAGTACTATGTGAACACTGAAAAACAAAATATTTAATTTAAATCAAACTTGAGGAACTACCCTTATGTAATCTAATTATATCTTTGCGTTGTACTTTTTTTTTTTTTTTTTTTTTTTTTTGAGGCAAAGTCTCGCTCTGTCGCCTAGGCTGGAATGCAGTGGCGCGATCCATCTACGCTCACTGCAACCTTCGCCACCCTGGTTCAAGCAATTCTCCTGCCTCAGCCTCCCAAGCACCTGGGATTACAGGCACCCACCACCAAGCCTGTCTAATTTTTGTATTTTTAATAGAGACGGGGTTTCACCATGTTGGCCAGGCTGACGTCAAGCGACCTCAAGTGATCCACCCGCCCCAGTCTCCCAAGTGCTGGGATTGCATGAATGATCCACTGCGCCCCACCTGTATTGTAAATTGAATACATTTTTTAAAGTAAAATTTCTCAGAGTACTTTCCTTGTTTCAGAAAAGACTAAAGGCAGATTAAGATCACTATTTATTTAAGAGCTTATACTGTTTATATTTTGAAGAGTTCTTCATTTTAGAACCACTTTCTCCACTAGCAATTAAAAAAAATTAAACAGTTTGATGACATCTCTAATTGGTAGGCTTTTAATTGTTAATTAGCACCTAGCTATATTCATCACTGATTTTGCTCATAACTGTACAAAAAAGATTACATCTACTGCTTTATTGGTATGTAAAAATGTTTCACTGCCAGTAGACTATGAGATGATAATTACTATTTATCATTTTATTTCCTTGTATTGTAAAGTTTATTTGAAGTGAGCGGAAACTGTGCAAATCCTGTTGTCTCAATGAGTGCAGCTTAAGTATGGTCTAGCTGGCTAGCAGAATCATTTTATTGGCTTCACATTCCTCTGCAGGACACTTTTAGTCCCCATCCCATGCCTCTACCCTTTGCCAAACATCTCAGTTGTACTCTCTTTTCTTTCTCACTTTAATACTTGCATTCTCCATGGAACCTGGTGTCTCCACAATGCCCATTCTGTGAACCCCCAAAGTCAGCCTTAAGAAGCGAGGATTCACTTCAACCACCAATCACAATATGCTTATCTTCAAGTCCTGTAATTGGTGACCTATCCTGACCAATGACAGCACTGGGTCTTATTGGCCCACTGCTGCAACACCATTTCCCAAATTTTGCCTGAAAATTTGAATGCCCTCTGCAGTGGCAGATGTTCAAAGTTGCTCATTGGGTTGCCCAGATTACACAGGTTTACTGCACTCAGAGGAACAACATTTAAAACGCATTCCTGTTCAGTACATAATTAATAGTCTTGGAAAATACATCCCATTAGTTGCTTTTATACACAATTACAAATTGTTGGCCAAGGGTTAGATATTATTTATTTTGGAATAGTTAACTCATTTGGAACAAATATGCTTTCTCTCCAGGTTTATTGTTCTGTTTGTGAGGATGTCAAGAGACTGAACAAGTTAATGCAAGTGTTTTTGGCCAGGACGCTGCTGGCATTTTGCCTTGGACTTACTGGGCCACTGGGACACCTAGAGATAATTAACATACGCCTGCACTGTCTAATGTGATAATGGTAACGGTTAAATAAAAAAGAGCATTTTTTTTTTTTTTTTTTTTTTTTTGAGATGGAGTCTCGTTCTGCCGCCAGGTTGGAGTACAGTGGTACGATGTCGGCTGACTGCAACCTCCGCCTCCCAGGTTCAAGCGATTCTCCTGCCTCAGCCTTCTGAGTAGCTGGGACCACAGGCATGTGCCGTGACGCCCATTTAATTTTTGTATTTTTAGTAGAGACAGGGTTTCACCATGTTGGCCAGGATGGTCTCGATCTCTTGACTTTGTGACCCACCTGCCTTGGCCTCCCAAAGTGCTGGGATTACAGGTATGAGCCACCTTGCCCAGACAAAAAAGAGCATCTTAAAACAGACCACAGGTAGCATCACTGCACATCAAAGGAGCTAGCTCTGTGGGCAAGTCAATGTTTCTCTCTAAGTCTAGGAAAAAGAAAAAAGTGTTTTTATGAAAGGATTTACACCTTGGAATTTACATATCATATAACACAAAGACAAAGATATAGAAATGTAACCTATGTTTTCCTTAATAGATTTTTTTAGCATCTAAGTGATCATACCTTTCAGAAGTTTATACTTCTGTCATTAATTTCACTAATGGCAAATATTATTTTGACAGAAGATGTTTATCTGATAAGCTATTACAGATCTAGCCAAGGATACACTGATTAACCTTGGAAATAAGATCACATAATTTTGTGCTCAAGCAGATTACAAACTAGAGCAAATGCCTAAAGTTCTTTAATACGTCATTCAAGTTCATTGGCAAATTAAGAAAACAGTGACTGCTGAAATACAAATTATTTTAAACTACCTTGTTTTTTAACCTCAGAAATGGCTTACAGAAACTGTCAACTCCTACCATTTTAAATGATATGCACCTCTAAGTAACTTAAATGTCTTGCTTCACACACTATTTAAATGAAATGAATGCTTCTTGTGAGGATAAAATTCCCAGAAGCCTCTCTGGTCTCAGAGCAAGGGGCATTAGTAGGCAAAGAAGTTCTGCATTTCCCAAGAGGACCTCCATCAGACCCCTTGAGGCTATGCACTCACTTCCTACCTGAACCTCCCAGGTAATACACTGGCTGGAGAATGCGCTGCTCCCTCCTGATCAGGTAGTGTCTGGTGATTTGGGATGGTGATCCATTCTGAGGAATCATGATAATACCACCATCAGCCTGACACAGCTTTCTCATCTCACACAAAGCTGCTGTCATTCTGAAGCATGTGTGCAGTATCTGGTGGTGCTCTAGTGGGTCTTGATTATCAGGGAGAAAGACTACCCCCATCTCCCTGACACATCCAAAAATAATTGATGCAGTTTTCTAAACCCTTCATGTAATTTTGCCCTCGCTTCCAGTCCACCAAATTACTTACGGGAAACTTAGCAGTAATTGTAGACGTAACAAGAAACCCTTGGAAACTTTTCACATGTAATATCAGCATGGTGCCTGGCACATGAGTGAATAAATGAATGAAAGTTACACATCTCACACCATGTTCAGTTCTGTAGTTACGACAGGCTTAGGTAGAGCAAGTATCCAGTAAAAACCCTCAAGAAAAGGCATTGAGGATATTATTTCATGGTCTTCAACAATCCCATTATGTTGTTATTTTAATTATATTTTTTACACTTTTGGTCTTTAAAATACCATGGACCACCAAGGATATTTCAGCAAAATAAGATTAACAGATGATTTATGATTTTAATGAATTTGATTCTTTAAATTCAAGGCACGTCCCAAGGATTTTTCACAAAAACAATTGATCCTTTTCATGGCTTAATGCCACTGTAACTTCCTCTACACAGCTAGCGGATTGCCATGGACACACACTCGGACGCCTTTCATTCTCTCCAGGTCTCCAGAAGTTTACGTTTGAAGACAAAAAGAAAGAGCAGAGGAATCTTTTCTATACATAAAGCTTACTTGGGACCTTAAACAGTATGCACCTTTGTAATACAATTTCTACCAGAAATTTATAGTATGCTAAAACATTACTTCTACACCAATTAAAAAAAGAAGCAATGTTTTAAAAATCCAGAAAATATCAAGTAATCACAAACCAGTGATTTAAGACAGTAGTAAACACCTATGATTTCACAGACGTGTAGCAACCCACAGCTAAAAAAAGAAATGTCTGGTTTCTGTTTCTTTCTTTTACATATTTATTTAGAGACAGGGTTTCACCATGTTGCCCAGGCTGCTGCTGAATTCCTGGGTTCAAGGGATCCACTCGCCTCAGCCTCCGAAAGTGCTGGGATCAGAGGCGTGAGCCACCAAACCAGGCCAGATTTCTGTTTCTTTTAAATAGGTGCTACACACAGAGGTAAAAAGGATAAAGTATGCAAATAAAAAGTGAATACAGACTATGTAGCTGGATAATTCTAGGAAACAGTTGCAGTTTTTTCCTGGGAATTCAGTTAGATGGTTTTTGCCTGAACTTTATTAATGATTTTCTGAATTCCTTATTTAATATGTAAGTGTGAATAAGTTAAGAATTGTTCTGGTTGAATGTTAAATAATTTGAAATTTAACTCAGTCTTATTCTATTTTACTGACAATACTCAATGGAAAAGAAATGAGAGAAAACGTTCCTCCATACCTGCTAAGGTAAGATAATTTTTCTAATCTTTTCATAAGCAATCCCAAGATAAACTTCCATTTTGTGGACCATCTCTGTGTCAATTTATAATATTTATAAAACTAGCGCAGGTTAAATGCAGCTTCATTTTATCAACTACCTATTTGCTGAATTAAACCAATTAATTCAATGACTGTAAACACACAAGAAGGACCAAATTAATACAACGTCCAGATATCTTATTTATTCCATGCACCTTGCTGGTGCTACAGATGAAAACTTTCTGAAGTCAGTTCCCCTAATGCAAAGCTTCTCAAACTATTTCATATCATGTCTCAATTAGAAAGTGGTAATGTTTTTTGTGCCTTGAGATAACACATATGAGCTGAGCGGGTGAATATGTGGCACACATGTAATTCACGAGTGGCACCACAGCACACTGACTGGGAAGCCTTGCCATCCTCAAGCACCTGGTCTCAGGGCCTTTGCTCAGCCATTTCTCTAACTGGGTATCTCTACTTTCTCCTTTCTCTGCCTCCTCACCCAATCCCAATCCTTCTCATGCATCATGTGGTATCTTAATACCATTTCTTTGACTTTTACGGTCTTTCTCACACACACAATTATAATTGAGTAATAATTTTTTAATATTTGTTTACTGTGTCATGAAGGCATGAACCGCTTGAGAATTCAAAATGTGTCTATCTTGCTCTCTGCTGTATATTCAACACCTAACCTAGGCAAACATACTCTGTAAATATTCATTGCATGAATAAACGACAAATTTAGGATTTATAATCTCAGAGGAATGTTCCCTGCCACCCATAATTCATTGACCCGTCTCTGTTCTCCAATCTTTTTCAGATCAGTGACTGCTAAATCCTTCCTTTTATGATCAGAAGCAGACTGAACATTCTCTTCTCACCAAGAAAACAGAAAACGGGAAATTTTGCAAGTTCCCTCCTCTTCACCTTTTAACTACTATTTTCATCACTGTCTTTCTCATTGCATCTCATAGAGACAAATGCCACCATTCTTTTCCCATCCTCCTACCTTCTCCAGGATTTTGTAGACTTCAATCTCTCTCTCTTCGCTGAATTGGTCTTTTAAGCCCCTGTAACATACTTCAGCACTGCTACCCTCAAAATTCCCCTTCCCTTAGTCTTACCCTCTCCTTTACCAAATGCACTAAGCATCTCTATTTCCATACATTTTTCAAGTGGCAGTTGTCATCTTTCAGTGAACATACACCTGTATGTCTCTCTTCTGTCTCTGGATTACTTTAAGAGCAGAAACTAGTACACCCTTAGATCCTCTATACCTTAGTATCAGGCACAGAATAAGTGCTCATGAATATTTAACACAATGAATAAAAAGAGATTACTGGATACAGAATGAGTACAAAGCACACTAAACACGTTATCAACTTCATAACCATCTCTTATATTGTGTTTCCCATACTTGACTGCTATGAAAGAACAGTGGATAGGGACACTATATTGATAATGAAATGCAAACTTTGCCTTGTTATAATTTTCATATAAAATGGTTGCAGGTAACAATAAATATATGAAATTTATTTCTAATTCCTTCTAGGATTTACTGGGCTTTCTTGAGTTTATCTAGTACTTCCTGCTGTTCAATTATGGACACCTTCAACTACACATTAGCCCCTTATGGATAAAAGAATCTTAGTTTTCATACACTGGAAAATGTTTCATCATAATTTTTTATTTCAAATATAATATGGAAACAGACATTTCTGTTTTCAAAATAGGTCTACTTTTATTAGAAACTCATTAACAGAACTTAAGTTTTTCCCCATTAAGTTCTTACACTGAAATAAATGTAACGACTGACCTTTTAGCTATCTAGGTGCCTGTAATATTGAATAGCTTATTGAGATATTGAATAGCTTATTAAAGTGAAACATATTTCATATGAATGTATTTCATATATATGTGTATAAAATTAAAAGGTTTCCAATATATAATTCATTTTCTTATATGATATGTGATAGATGATATGACAGATGTAATGCTTTTACAACCATACCTTCCTATCTCTCATCTAAGTTTCAGAAAAGGAAGGGGCTCTGAAAGGATAAGAAAAGGAAGATAAGGAAAGGATAAGAAAAGGAAGAAGTTAAAAATCAGAGACAGTGGGAAGGTTGCTGTTCATGTTTGCTAAAGATGTGCATCAGAATTAGGCATGAAAAGTTATTTTAAATGTATGCAATCTAGAAACATTTATATGGAAGAAAACCACAATATACAGGTAACTAGTTATGACTACTGAGACAAGGAAAAAGTACTTTATTTCACAAAAATGGCCAGTTACAGTGCAATCAGGTTACTCTGTCATCAGTATTTTCAAATATACAGTCAAAATGAAAATATGGATTTTTAAATTATGCCAAATCTTAAATCCATGGAGGTCATAATTGTGCATATATTAAGAAATATAATTTATTTTCAAATCATACTTTATAAATGTTAGTGAAATTGGTTTCCATAAAATTATAAATAAGAATAGAATACTATATTTTTAATAGAAGAAAACGTTACTAAGTAAGTACAATATTAAACCTTTCATTACTCTTAGGTATGAGCTTTTATATTTCAAAGCACACAAATTCTCATATTTGTAACTTACAGGCAAGCTAAACTCTAGAAGTTGTAGGAAAACTCTACGAAAGCTTTTATTGTTGTCATTAGCTAAGTTACTGTATCATTCTTATTTTCATTCGATGTCTAGAACTTCTGTGGGTTTAAACAGCATTTCATAATTCATTAACTTTATTTTCCATGACTATGAATGCCATTCACTTCTAATAACATATACTAGAATCTTGACGTTCCTTATTTTCAGGTATTTCCTGCTTATAAAATGGATGAAATACTGATTTTAGAAATCATCATATTTTTCATTAGAATGCCAACTTTATGTTCAAGCCTATTTCAAATTCATTCACTTCTCTCCATTTATCTTGCCTCTACCCAAACTCAAACCACCACCATCTTATGAAATAATGCATTTGCCTCCTAACTGGTGTCCCTTGTTTTGTCCTACCTTCTCTTTTTTCTTCCCTTCCATTCTTTAGTCTTTTCTTTCTTCATTTAGCTAATTGATACCTTCAACTAATATATAGTGATTACATACTGCATGCCAAGCACCATTTAATAGCTTACTGAAATACTGAATAGCTCATTAAAATAAAAAGTGTTCCATATATACGTTTCATATACATAGGCACTTGAGATGCACTGGTGGACCCCCGCAGCCATCCAAACCACAAACATATTGTCCTTGTGTTCACATTGCAGTAAGGGGAGATAGAAAGTTAACAAAAGCCATAATAAATGACTTAATCATGCAGTACTTAAGAAGGTGATAAATACTATGGAGAAAAGCATTAGAGTAGAATAAGGCAGATGCACAAGCAGGTGCAATTTTAGACTGTGTGGTCAAGGGGAACCTTGCTGAGAAGTGACATTCAAGCAAACCCTTGAAAGAGATCAGCGAAGAAGTCTGCAGACACCTGAGGGAAGAGCAGTGCTGGCACAGGCGCAAAGTTCCTAAGACAAGACCAAGCCCCATGTGATGGAAGAATAACAAAGAGGCCAGAATGGCTGAAGCTGAGAGCAGGCAGGGGAGATTACCAGGAAATGAGCTTCAAAAGATGAAGACAGCCTCTCTCATTCTTTTCTACGTTGCAAACTGTCAAGAGTTATCACAGTATTTTTTGCCCTTTTAAAAAATATTTACTTTTTTATTATGCATGCATGTAGTTTAAAACTTCAAGGACTACTCCAAGACTCATAACGGAAAGCAGCTGGACTCTGCTTCATTTCATTCCACCTCTCTAGCCCAGTGTCCCACAGGTCACAATTTTCAATTCTTCAGCTCTCTCTTCTGTAATTTCACGCCATATTTTCAGATAACATGCTCTTATTGTAATTTCTTGACTTACAAATTTTAGATACTATATATTACACCTTTTTACTTTCATGGATAAGTATTTATGCTCTAACTTAAATAGTTCCATTCTCTCCAAACCTAGAGTATAAATATCATATTTTAGAGGTATTTAACATTATCATTATGTAAATATTCACGACTGTTGAGCAAAGTAGTGTATTATGATTATACTTTCTATTCAACTTTTTCTTGCAGTTAATTAAGGCCTTCTAAATTTGATTATTTTCCCAGTATCAATTGCTAATTTTCTCCAAATCTGTAAAACACTTGTAGATTTTCAAAACACATATGGGTCAATATATTGTCTGATGCTGTCAACGAATAAGTAATATAGAATTTCCACTTTACTCCCTGAAATGAATAAGTAATACAGAATTTCCACTTTCCTCCCTGCAATCCTCTTGTTCCAATTGGACTGAGGGCAGCACAGCCTGCTGCCTAGCTTGTGTACTCAGGTCATTCTGATTGCTGTTTCACTGGCTGCAACTCTGGTTTCCTGAATCTCATGAATCCCCCTTTCTGGTTTATTCCCTTATTTTGGTGAGCGCTGAAGCATATACTCCAGCAGCTTCTGAAAAAACAACAAGATAAAAGTTTTTAAATTGTCTTGTTCTATCTTCACAATTCTAGGCTAAAAATAACTTTGTCCTCCAGTTTTTTAAGGCTTGTATTGTGTTGTGCCATTATACTCCGATTTTAAGTTTAATTTGAAGGTAGAAGAGAGCAAGCAAATCGATTCCAAAATTACATTAGCACATATATTTAATACATCGAATAATCAGAAATAATCCAAAATGTGACAATACTAAAGTCTAACATGTCTGCTAAATATTCTGCAAATCCTAAATAAATTGCCATGAGATATTCAGGCACCAATGAATATTCAATAAAAAATTTCACACTATATATTTTATACATGTTTCCATACACAAAACTATATTTGGACTTTCCCAATCCTTATCCGAGAGTATCTCACATTTATCCCAGAAAGATGAGTAGCACTATTAATAAAGTATCATGAGTAACGTTATTCTAGCCTGAAATGTGCTTATTGAAAACATTTTTAGATTTAAAATTATTCAGTAATCCATTTTGAAATAGCAATTTATTCAAGTTTTTAATTTTTAAAAGCTGCTTACTTGAAGTATGGTTACTTATATTTAAAGGGTAATGGAAATAAAGAGAAAGTCATTACAGAGGTTAAAGATACCATTCTAGAGGAGAGGACCTGTAAGACTGGAGTATTAACATCTGAAGCCCCATTAGAAAGGCTAGGTAAAAAATAAATCTTATGCAGAAACTAAAATACAACACATACAAAAGGAATATAAAAGTTGGATACATTAGTATTCTTACAAGAAAGAGAAAAAAATAGGATAAAATTAAGAAATACAGATGATGTATAGTTGATATTCTTTTCCAAACGGATTGATCTACACATTTTATAAAATCTCCTACGTACAATGCACATAGCTGCTACAGGAGGGGTAGAACTAGAAAGATATGAAGTTGACAGCAGGTGACCTGTTGTATAACCTGACTATATAAGGTAACTATGTGGTCAGATTATAGTTAACTAACCATCGCTAATACATTTCACTGGAACCTTGAAGAGAAATTATTCTACAGACAAATGATTAACCCTTTTTAATATAAAACATGGTATCCTCTTCCTCTATATTTATTTGGCAACACTTGACACATTTGGTTAGAGCTTCATATGTTCAAGATTAAAATCATTGGTTCGGCCGGGCGCGGTGGCTCAAGCCTGTAATCCCAGCACTTTGGGAGGCCGAGACGGGCGGATCACGAGGTCAGGAGATCGAGACCATCATGGCTAACACGGTGAAACCCCGTCTCTACTAAAAAAATACAAAAAACTAGCCGGGCGAGGTGGCGGGCGCCTGTAGTCCCAGCTACTCGGGAGACTGAGGCAGGAGAATGGAGTGAACCTGGGAGGCGGAGCTTGCAGTGAGCTGAGATGGCGCCACTGTACTCCAGCCTGGGGGACAGAGCGAGACTCCGTCTCAAAAAAATAAAATAAAATAAAATAAAATCATTGGTTCAATTTTCACATCAGCCAAATAACTTCTTCCATTCTCTACTCTAAGTCTGAATATCTAAATTTGACTATCATTTTGCAGTTGGATATATATATTTGCAAGTGTATCAGTTTAAGCCAAGAGCATATAGCCTTCAAATGATGGCTCAGTTTTATTTTCATTTGAAAAAATAGTAACTTTTAGAAATGATCTGGGTAATTCAGAATCTCATTAAATTACGTATTTGAAAAAGGTGTTTGATATTTAATTAGCTTTTATTAATTTTATTTGTGAAGTTTATTTGTGAAACTTATACATTGAAAAGCTAACGTAGATATAAAATAAATGAGATCCTAAATATACTAATTTACATAATTTCAAAATGCCCTGACTGTAGACCTTTCCGCAGATTTTAACATATAAATACTCTAAACCTTGAAAAAATTGAGGGTATTTTCTAATCATTTAAAACATTCTCTTAATCTTATGATTAAATGAAACCATGTGAAAATTTAGATGGATCCTGAAATCACTCTTTAATATATGGTCCTGGGCCACCAGCAAATAATAAATGGTAAAAAGCATTAGTATATACATATGTACTAATAAAACGTGTCTTATGGTTTTCATTTGTAAAATATTTGTTCCTAGTTGTTCAACCACATATAATTAGGTAAAATAAATGTCTTGGAATTATTTGCCACATTTAATTAATTTTGAACATAAGTCATTTATTTATTAGGGTGTGTAGTTCTTCAGGAAAACTAACATGGATTTTAACAAATGTGCCAATCAGTTTAAAGTTATTTTCTAGACTTGTCACTATGCATTTAATAAAAGTAACATAATATTATTTCAGTTATTTAATTAATGTGATATTTGTAAGCAAAAAACATAATTTAATTCTTTTTTATCGTGTATTAGTCACATTATTAATTATTGATGAAACTGAACCTTATGAATAGTGTTTATTTTGATAATAACAAATACAGATAAAATATTCACATATAAGAGACTTGTTTTTAATTCCAATATCACATTGTAGAATTAAAACCGAGGAATCTTATTGTGTGAAAAATCTATCTGCAAACATAATATGGAAGTATACCATTACATCATTGTCATCTTTAAAATGTAATAACTTACTATTCCATATGTATACTGAATACAACGAAAGTTTATTTTATAAAATCATGGGTCATAAACTTCATTTTAAAAATACTGTTAGCAAAACTTGACAATTTATTATTTTAATTGATACTAGGAAATGAAGAACAAGCAAGCCACTGTCCACATGATGCCAAGCCAGTGAATGTCTTTAACATCTTTGATGTGAAGTCAGAGCCCACTGCCCTTTCCCAAGCCCCATCCAAGATATAACCTTGAAATTAAGGGAAAACCCCAAGCCCCTTCAAGCAAATCTTATTTTTTGAAAACTTGGTGCCAGTCAGGCACCTACCAAACAATGCCAAGCTTCAACTTAATTATATTTCTTATGAAGCTTAATTGAAACTATGGAAGCCTACCTTATGACATTGGTTCTAAAATACTGAACTGTATCTCAAACTGATACAATCAAACAAAATGTATAACGTTTGATGAAAAATTTCTTTCATATAGCCTTTAGTACATTAGTAAAAAAACAATTAATAGAGTTCTATTTTAACAACTACTACCAAACATCAAAGTAAATCTAAATTTTATATTTTGAACACAAAAGTTCATAAGGCAGGAAATATTCTAGACATAATCTTTCATCCTTGATACAGTCTTTAGTCAACCAGAGACCCTGTGCTTTTGGAATAATTGCTTCCTTTAAATGGAGGTAGAGACCTTTTAAAACTGTTACCACTAGGCTAAGTTCTAAGACCAGAGATTCCAGTATAAAATTAAGTTCTCCAGTTTCCTAGAAAAAAAGTACTACTGAAACATTACAGGGTAGGTTAGAGTATTACCACATACACAGAAAACCACAACTTTTATTTGAGAAGCAATCTCTCATGCAGTCAAGTTTTCTTCACCCTTTGTGTGGTGGAGGCAGCTGAAACAGAAATAAACCTACTTGTACTGACTATCATCAGTACCTCTTGTAAATTATGCCAAAAACCCAGGAAAGGGGTACCAACAGGGTGATTGAGCAAAGCTGTAAAAGAAAGAGCCAGTGGTAAAATGACTAGGTGATCTATCAAAAAAAATGCTTCCAGATTTACTTGCAGCCCAACCATACAGAAAAGATACTGTATTTTTACAGTAGGTCTAAATTTGAATTTATATCACAGATCCTTCTTTTTCTTTTCACCTTTAAAGCACAGATGCCCGCCATTTATGTGTGTGTGTGTAAAGAATAGAACCCAGAAATCAGCTGGGTGCAGAAATCACTGTTGTGTTACACGTCCTTCAGATTAACTTTCAGCAAAATCTTAGATTTGAATCTCCCTATAGATGTCAATTTCCACTTGTTGCAGATACTTTAGATCTTTCTGAATGATTCTCATGCTCATGCTCCAATTTCATATCTGCAGACCTTGTTGAAGCTGAAGTGGGAAACTGGGGACAAGACCCTTTACCAAAGCATTGTATGAGGTAGCTGTCCTTTATGACTCTCCTTGTCTCCTTTGTCCACGACTCTTCTCATAAGAGCTAGGCAGAGGTGTGAAGGATGCTGCGGTAAAAGTTGACAGTAAGGGGATCTGTTCTTTTAGTAAGACCTGGAAAAGGTGCTGTCTCTTACTGTGGTTGGTAGTTTGCTACAGAACATGGAATTCTTAGACACCATTGTGTTCTCCCAAGGACCAATAGCAGTGATTCCAAGGCAAGAGAAAAAGTCTTCCTCAACATCCTCCTTTGGAATCAAATTATCTATAGTTTCTTTGGCAAAATAAATATAAAAGCATATTCGAAGGCTCAAATCAGTAAAAGAGCACAAGTGTTTTAAAAGCAGACATAAGTCTACATAATTATGGTTCATTTAAAATATCTTTAACTAAACAACTTTCGTAGACAGCAAAAATGTAATTACTTTAAATCTACCAAAGTGCAGTTAAAGACCCAGCTTTAATTCTTAGGTTCATGTAAAAGCTGAAAGATTGTAGATTAGCTAATATCATTATTTTTCTAGGTAGCTGAACAAAATTGTGCTTGCATTTATTAGTGCTGACATGAAAGGTTATGTTTTCTATGCTAAGTCAAGTTCTCCTTATTTTTTGGAACCAAACAATAAAATTCTAGAAACTACAGAAGTAACAACAGAAGTTACTATTTAACTTCTAGAAACCCTGGAATCTATCCTTTTAAATCTTACTAAATAAAACCATCTGAGTCTCTTCTGATTATAAGGCCCATAACAGTTTTATAAATAAGGAATTAATACATTTCCTGCTTCACAAATATGGCAAAAAATGTTGAGATTAGTTACTGTGTTAAAACAAAAAAGATCAAAAATTAAAAACTCAAAATAATTGTTATAGTAATTATGATCTTTTAAGAACATAAAACCAGCACAGGAAGATTCAGTTCCAAAAGGTGAATTTCTTTGGGGACCTCCATCTGCTTTCTTTGAGTGAGGCTGTGAGCGCCCCCACTGAACAGCTCCCTGATATGGGAGGCCTGGTTCCAGGCTGCCACGTGCTATCCATCTTAGTCCTCCTCATCAGTGATGTGCCCTTCACTATCTTCCTTCTGGGGTGCCCTCGATTGGCGGCCAGCCTCCTGAGTGAGATACTTGCAAAATGGCTCAATCTCCCCTGTCGCTCCATTCTCTTTTCCCCTACTTGGAGGAACTGGAAGTGCATGCACTTTTGCTAAAAACATGCCCAACCAGAATGGGAAATTATCTGGAGATCTATCAGTGAAGGTTTCACTATTTACTCATTTCACAGACTAATACAGAAAAAAGTAATTTATATTCAAAGGCAATCTTACACTGTAATGTGAACTTTTTATTCAAATTTTATTATAGTCTAAACACCTACTATTGTGTGTGTGTGTGTGTCTAAGTGTGTGTGTGTGTGTGTGTGGATGTGTGTCTCTGTGTGTGTGTGATTTAAAGACTGGAACAGAATCCTGCATGCATTTCAGATTAACTTTTAGCAAATCACTGAATTTAATTTATTCTGCTATTTTGTTCATTCATGCGTTCAGTTGATATTTAGAGAATGTATCCTATGTGCCATATCTTTCTTCATTTCTCAACCAAAGAATAAGCAACAAAAGGAGGCTTGCTAGAATTAACTGTCTTCTTCTTGCTTTATGACTCGAGCTAAGGGATGGGTAAAAGACGAAGTTTGAATTGAGCTGGAGATTAATCTTTTAAAAAGAAATGGACTTTTAAAAACCAAAGTGAGCCAAAAGCACAAAGAATGCCATTGCAGGATAGAAAAGTAGAATTCAACCTAGCCTGGTTGGATACAATGGCTGGGTAAAAAATAAAAGTCTTCATATTTATATTCCATTGATTTGATGTGCCTTAATGCTTACAATTTCATTCAAAAGTGAGCAACAGAACCCTGGCTTTTCTTTCAGTTTGTTTGATAAACTAATAATTTTGAACAATTCAAAGTGGAAGAATCTACTGCTTTAACAACAGTAGAAGCCTGTAATAAAGTGTATCTCTCCCACTTTTACATTGTACAAATAATGAACATGACAACAGCTTTTTAAGTGAATAATAAATGATATTGCAGTTGATACAGTCTAACTAGAGAATTTCCAGCAAATTCATACCTGCCAGCAAAAATATGCATTTTTATCAAATGAGATAAATTCATTTTAAAACTCACAATGTTACATGATACCTAACTATAATAACACAGTTGCCCAACCTTAATTAAGTGACGCTATCATAATTGGTATTGCTCTAGTACTAAGTGCAACAGCAGTATTCTATGCAAGCAAGAGACTGGACAGTCTTGTTGTTCTCTATATTCCCAGCAGTCAGCCAAGTGCATGACACACAAATGTTCTATATTAAACAAATACATAGAACTTTCAAAATAGGAAATTCATGGTAGACAGCTTTTACCACTGTTTTTTTTTTTTTTTCTTTTTCCTATATCAAAAAGTAAATCTGCTGATTTTTCAACATTGCACTGCATGACTATGGAATCTTGAAGGAATACAGAAAGTAGTATTATAAGGTTTTGTTTCATTGTGGGCATGAAGGCAGATATTATCAATAAACACTGATCAATAAACTAAATAAAGAAATTAATACACTTTCTCCTTGACACAGGATTATACTAGGTAAAAGAAAGTTCAGGAACTCAAACAACTCAGCAGTAAAAATAATAGTAATAATAATCATTTCATTAAAAAATAGGCAAAAGATCTGAATAGATATTTTTCAAAAGAAGAACATAGAAATAGCAAATAGATATGTGAAAAAAATGCTAACATGTCTAATTATCAGAGAAATACAAATCAAAACCACAATGAGATTTCACCTCATCTCAGTTGGGATGGCTATTATCAAAAAGACAAAAAAATAACAAATGCTGTTGAGGGTATAAAGAAAGGAGAACTCTTATTCCCTGTTGATGGGAATGTAAACTAGTATAGCCATTCTGGAAGAAAGCATGATATTCCTCAAAAAATTAAAATTAGAATTCCCATATGTGTCAACCATCAGACTGCTGGGTATATATCCAAAGAAATGTAATTCAAAGGAAATGTAATCAATATGTCAAAGATATATCTGCACTCCTATTATTGCAGCACTATTCACAGTAGCCTAGACATGGAATCAATCTAAGTGTCCATCAATGGATAAATGAATTTCAAAATGTGGTATATATACATAATGGAACATTAGCCATAAAAGAATGACACACTGTGATTGTGACAACATGGATAAATTTAGAGGATATTATGTTAAGTGAAATAAGCCAGGCGCAAAAAGACAAATATCGCACGATCTCACTTACATGTTGGAACCTATAAACATTGATCTCATAGAAGTAGAGAGTTGAAGAGTGACTACCAGAGGCTGGTGAGCATAGCGGGGACAGTCAGGAATGCAGAGAGATTGGCCAACAGGTACAAAGTTACAGTCAGATAGGACAAATAGATCCTGGTGTTCTACTGCACAGTAGGGTTACTACAGCCAACAATAATGTATTGTATTCTTCAAACTAGCTGGAAGAGGGAATTTTTAATGCTTTTGCCACAAAGGAATGACAAGTGTTTGAGGTGGTGGGTATGCTAAGTACCCTGATACGATCATTACACAATGTATATATGTATTGAAACATCATATTGTAGCTCATAAATATGTACAATTGTTATGTGTCATTTAAAAACAAAATAAAACTTCATTCAGCATAATAAAATAATCTTCTACACTCTGATACGCATTTATGAAATAACGCCTAGAACAATTATTTATAGTATACCCAAAGGATTATAAATTATTCTACTACAAAGACACATGCACACGTATGTTTATTGCGGCACTATTCACAACAGCAAAGACTTGGAATCAACCCAAATGTCCATCAGTGACAGACTGGATTAAGAAAATGTGGCACATATACACCATGGAATACTATGCAGCCATAAAAAAGGATGAGTTTGCGTCCTTTGTAGGGACATGGATGCAGCTGGAAACCATCATTCTTAGCAAACTATCACAAGAAGAGAAAACCAAACACCGCATGTTGTCACTCACAGGTGGGAACTGAACAATGAGTTCACTTGGACTCGGGAAGGGGAACATCACACACTGGGGCCTATCATGGGGAGGGATTGCATTGGGGAGTTATACCTGATATAAATGATGAATTGATGGGTGCTGACGAGTTGATGGGTGCAGCACACCAACATGGCACAGGTATACATATGTAACAAACCTGCACGTTATGCATATGTACCCTAGAACTTAAAGTATAATAAAATAAAATAAAAAATTTAAAAAAATAAAAATAAAAATAAAAATAAATAAAGAAAGAAAGAAAGAAAAAGAAAACTGCAGAGCTTCCAGAAGAAAGTTCAGCACTGCTGACACCTTGATATTGGCCCATTGAGATCCAACTGAAACCTTCAACCTATAGAACTGTCAGATAATACATCTATGTTGCTTAAAAAAAAAAAAAAAGAAAGAAAAATTATTTCAGCAAATAGCATCAAAGGCCAAGTAATTGTTATATTCTAAAAACACTAATATGTAATAAAGAATCAAAAGATTAATTATAAATAAATTCTGATTTGACCTGTGCAATACTTCATCAAATTTTAGAATATACTAACAGTGAGGACATTTTTGGTAACTCTGTAATTGTGTAATACTCATTGAATCACTTCTTTAAAAAGTGATCTATATTTTATATCCTGAAACAAGCATACAGAAAAGATTTTAAGGACATTTTAACAAAATACATCTTTTCTGCAATAATATTTACCTAAATCTGGTTTTTATTACATTTTTCCTGAACTTTACATAACATTGCCTCATCCCTATTTTTAGCTCTGTTTTCTCACTTTGAGTAGGTTGTGAAGACGAAAATGAGATTACTGGCATGCATAATGTTTTTGCTTGAATTATGGAAGGGGCTTTTTATAACATTGCTCTCTGTTACTACTTTCATTCTCAATAAAGAATCACTCAGAAGCTAAGGGTATTCATAGTGGTAAATATCAGAAACAGAAAATGGGGTACATAGCTAGGGACACATACTACTAAAATTCTTTTTCTTTGAGTTCAGACCCACTAATTCAAGCTCACCTACTGAGCAGCTACATGATACTGAACAAGTTGACCTCACTATGCCTTATTTCATTCGTAAAATGGATATAGTAAGTCTTACAGGGTTGTTATGTTGAATTACTTGATAAGTGGAAAACAGTTAGCAGTGATTGGCACATCGTCCGTGTACAAGAAACAGTGGTCATCATACTTATTACTAGACTTCGAAGGTAGAGATTTCATTGTTTTATTTTGCATCCCAAACTGATCACAGTGCCTTTTACAATGCCTATTGAAAGAATACATAAACAGATTTTGGCTTCAGGTACATCCTTACGGTCCTATGTCATCCTCCCAATGCAAAGATTTAGAGCCAGGCAGGAAGAGGTGTCTGAATAAATTGTGCAGCATAATTTACCCTTATCTATATCCTACATGTGAGCCACTATATCAAAGCTATTTGTTAGTGGGTTCCCCCTACAAACAGATACAGAGACTCTCCAGATCTCTTTGCCAATTGCACATGATTTACATGTCATGTGGTAAGTTAGTCTCTGGTGCTGAGGACTTCATGGCGTAGAATGGGAAGAGAAATGTATAAACAATTACCATATAATGGTATATAAACCATCAATGGGGCCCACCCAATAAATAAAAGAGGCACATCGAAACAGCATGATTTCACAGAAGGAGTGAACTTCCTGGGACAGACAGAAAGGTATCAGAGACAAGGCAAAGTTTGTATTCTGTTGTGAAGGGTGAACGGCCTCTCCTGGGTTGAGCAGGTTTCTTGAATTGCCAGGGCTTTGACCCTTGTTCACATTTATGACCTCGTGTCTTCAGCATCTGGTTTCAGTTCACCCTTTCTGCTTACTTTCTCCCTGGTCATGTTTCTTCCTTCTTCCAGCTCCCACACTTGACCTCTGCACTCTGAAATCCAAATACAGGATTTCAACCTGTCTCTCAGGTTTCAATACCTATTCTCGTGCCCCGTTCTGTCTCAGTAATTGACCCTCTCACATCTGCTCAGGCTTCAGCCATGAGAGTATCTATTCACTGGGCCAGAATTTTCTTCAGAAAACTGATCTCTGTCTGTTCCAACAGCTTTGCAGGCCCCTACGTTTACCCACTGGAAACAGTGGTCACCACTATTAGAGAACTAGTTCCTGAGAACAAACACTATTTCTAGAGTTTCCCTGTACTTTAAAAATTCTCACTTGTCCAAGGCCCCAAACTTGGTCTCCAACAGTCCATAAAAGGAACTCTCAATCCATGAACACCATGTACTACTCTCTCAAGGGATTTGTCAACCTCCAAATGAAGGCTGCTCCATAGCCCCAGTCTGGCTTGCACAGAGCTCTAGGGTCTTCCAGTCAGATCTGGTCCTTTCCCCAGGTCTAGGGCATGGGTATCCACCTGTCCGAAGTCCCCATCTTCTCTGTGCTTAGCTGTAATTCCAAAGAGCTCCAGGACTCAAGCTTTCTCAGGAGAGAGATAGCCTGAAAGAAACTAGATAATGTTCCTATATTACCATTCTGTTCAAATGAAATCTGAGCTTTCAGTAACTTCAAAGATAGATAGAACAAAACTTCCGATAATTTAAAAAAAAAAAGAACTCGTACAGTTAGCAGAATTTATCTTCCATATATTTTATGTTACATATAAAATATTACAAATATGACAAAGCAAGAAAGATATAGAAAATGTACGTGAGAGATCTTGAAATCACATATGCATATATACCTCCAAGTATTTTAAGGTAGAAACATTGTGAGTCATGACTGAAAATAAATATAACCGATTTGAACTGGTGATAAGCTTTAATGCCTAGTGGAATTTGCCAAGAGGAAGAAAATAGAGATATGTTCTCATAACTACAATTGCATTGAAAACAACTATTTTCCAAAAAAAATCCATTATTACCGAAGGGCTTTTGAAGCTACAAAATGTTTATTGTCCTGGGACTTGAATATTAAGACTAGCTGAGAGACAGAAAAGAAAGCAGTGATGGGAAAATTTTATCTAAGATACTTTAAATTATAGCAATAATATCGGGCTTTATTTATGAATAAATAAAAGTTTACACTGGACTTGCTGAGTTATTTCTGTTGTCTCATATCAATTCCTCATGCACTGCCACCATTAGTGATTCCATGCCCTATTTTACTTCTTGAACACACACTCTGTTTAGTTTTTTTCTCCTGAAGCTATGTAACCTCAACTACTTACTAAGAGCTACCCTGAACTTCTTGGTAGATTTTAAGTAAGTATATAAAATACTTCTCTTTGTAGCAAAATGTACTTATTCTTAGAGCAGCAGATACACCACCTTGTTCTGATGTATAGGTTAGCAAGCAAAGCATTCAGCAGTACTCCCTGAGCAGACTTCTCAATTTCCTCAAAAGAAACATATTCAAGATAATTCCCTCATCTGCCTGAAGGAAGTGTAGATAACATACACGAATTTGGCATTATTCTGGCAGGGAAGAAAAATAGTGTATTAAAAAAAATGAAGGCTGACATCAGACTCCATCTTCTCATTCTCTAGAAAATATAATTTGAGGCCGGGCGCAGTGGCTCACGCCTGTAATCTCAGCACTTTGGGAGGCTGAGGCGGGCGGATCACAAGGTCAGGAGATCGAGATCATCCTGGCTAACATGGTGAAACCCCGTCTCTACTAAAAATAGAAAAATTAGCCGGGCGTGGTGGCGGGCGCCTGTAGTCCCAGCTACTTGGGATGCTGAGGCAGGAGAATGGTGTGAACCCGGGAGGTGGAGCTTGCAATGAGCCAAGATTGCGCCACTGTACTCCAGCCTGGGTGACAGAGCCAGACTCCGTTTCAAAAAAAAAAAAAAAAAGAAAAGAAAAGAAAATATAATTTGAATACAATGGAGACAATATCTATATATCTATTATATTTATAGTACAGCTATTCAAAACAGCAGATAAAAGATTTCTAAGAAATTCCTTTAACAGCTGAGTCACTTTCTGGAGTGTATGCAACAACACCGTTTTTGGATTGTGAAAACAACACATTCTGCTTCTTCTGAATTTCTTCATTGAAGGCTGTTGAACACCACAGCATAGAATCATGCGTAGATGAAAAAAGTCCATCACATTATTCTATGATTAAAAGAAATCTTCTCTGAAGTGAATTCAGTGAGTAGGATGAAACTTATGAGAGCTGCACATATCCTGAATGTCTCTAAGTACTTACATGGTTTACTGTTTTGTTTTAGCACCGAGAGGGCTGATACCACTCTATATACATTACCAGGTATCATTTTCTGCTACTGTAGTATTTAAATGTACCACCAAAGTGGTTCATTCTACATTTAGCAGGATGTTATTTTCCTCCTTCCCTAGGGCAAAGTTCTCTTTTCCTTCTTTTAATTTAAACTAGATTAACTAATAGATCCATTATGATATCATAAGGTTTTAAGGAAAAGAATCAGTGCTTAAAAATTCTAGTTGAATGGCCAAATAAGTAATGAAGTCATCAGTGGATAATTTTGCCTTATATATACCATGATGTCCTCTGCATTTCTTGCCACCACAATCACTTAGTGTTTCTTGATCACTTACTCTGCCCATGGAGCCGTGAATATATTCGCTACACACAGCCTTGGAAAAGAGGCAGAGAAATCTGCCATGCATAGCTCTGAGTAGAGTAATGCTGCGAGTTTGGCAGGAAGACCACAGGTCAGGTTTCCCTCTTAGTGGAGAAAGTGAAGAAGATCTTCTAGCTAGCAGAAGGAGGGATTTTGGTGAAAAACGTAAATTAAGATGGGCAGTGACAGAGAGTGCAGACCAACCAACCAGACAGCATCATGCTTTGATGGGCTGTGGGGATAGAGGAATGCAAAAAACAAGGTAGAAAAACAAGAACAAATGTCCATACTCTGAAAGCACTATGGCAGCAGAAAGCCTTGAACCCGCAGTATCAACGTAAAAAACCTGAGATTCTGGCTTTGAAGAAGTCATGCTATGTATTTTTTTTTCGTAGAGACTAGTTCCTAGGAATGTGCATGCTAGATCTATGTCAAACCTATTTCAAACCGTAACTCCATCACTATTATGAGTAAAGCCCATTATCACTGAAGGGTATGGGGTTAAAAGCAGAGGCTTTGAAATCAACAGACCTGGGTTCAAATCCAAGTTCTGCGACTTTCCACTTATGACTTTAAGGAAGCTAAAAGACCAACAATAACAAGAAAAACAACAGTAGTGTCTATCATTGCATTTTATAATGCAATGATTATATGAGAACACAAATACAAAGTATCTGGTACTATGACTGTCTTGAGAAATGGTTACTATTAATAAGGACAATACAAACCAAGCTAGTCTCTCTCTTTGTAAAAGAAATGTTGATTATCAAATAAACCCACTGGCAATTTAGAAATTAAGGCAAATTGCCAATTGAGGGAAAAGTAGATTAAAGCCATAAGCATGGCGCAATGAAAAATATCTCGCCCCAGAAATATCTCACCCCAAGCCCTCAAAAATATCTAATCTATATAAGGGGAATAATACAGTATTTATTTTTCTGTGACTGACTTATTTTACCTAGCATAATGTTCTTAAGGTTCATCTATGTTGTAGCATATGACAGGTTTTCTTTCTTTTTCCAAGGGTGATTAATATTTCATTGTATGCATACACCACATTTTCTGTGTCCATTCATCCACTAATGGACATTTAGGTTGTTTCCATCTCTCAGCATTGTGAAAACTGTAGTATCTAAAGTTGGCAAACTCTTAGACACAGAAAATATAATGGTAGTTTCTAAGGCTGGTGGAGAGGGAAAAATGAGAGGTTGTTTAATGGATACAGAGTTTTAGTCATACAAGATTAAGACATTCTACTTAGATGCTGTACAATGCACATATAATTAACAATTCTATACTGTACACTTAAAAATTTAAGAAGGTAGATTTCAAGTTATGTATTTTTATCACAATAAAATTTTAAAACATCTACTGTATATCAATTACAGAATCATTGATGTTAATGTGTTCCTTTCTGAAAATGTACATATGTCCTTATTAAGGTTGGAAATTCAAAGTCCAGCATAAATTACATTGATCAGATAATCAGTGAATATATCTATAAATGAATACTCAAAGAAATGGAAATTTGATTGGGAAAATAGGCAGAATGACTGACTAGGGAGCTTGGTAACACTTGGCAAGGAGGAGGACCCAGACAAGGTCAGAAAGGGGGATTCCAGCCTTCCAAGTGCAACGAAATAATATGTATCCGGGGAGCATAGGAGAAGAATACATCAAGGAAGGGGAAAAATGCTAAGCCAAACTTCTATTTCCTGGTATCTGAAGGATCTGGTCTTCCGCATTTCACTGGCAATTATTTTCTTAACCTGTTTAGTGTACAGACTGTAGGCTGCCAATGCCTTTTATATCCTTCCCTCATAAGGCCAATCTGAGTCATCATGAAGACTCTCAAATGATCCTTTATGAAAGAGAGATATTTATTTCTAGTGTGTAACATCAGAAGATTCATAAAATTGTAGCAATGCTACAATAAAATAATTTATAAACTAAGCCTTTACAACCTGGAATAAACAAAATCTTTACTCTCTCTTGTAGTTCACATTTCCTTTAAAATATTGTTTTACATCTCTCTCAATAAAAACCTAAGAAAAAGGGCATTGCTATTGTTGTTGCAAATGGTCTGCAAAACTTCTAATTAGCTTAGGAGATCAATTCTACCCAACGCTATCAACTTCATGGAAGTCCTCATATTTCTTTTTTTTTTTTCCCAAGATGGAGTCTGGCTCTGTAGCCCAGGTGGAGTGCAGTGGCACAATCTCGGCTCACTGCAAGCTCCGCCTCCCGGGTTCACGCCATTCTCCTGCCTCAACCTCCCCAGCAGCTGGGACTACAGGCGTATGCCACCACACCTGGCTAATTTTTTGTATTTTTAGTAGAGATGGGGTTTCGCCGTGTTAGTCAGGATGGTCTCGATCTCCTGACCTCGTAATCCACCCGCCTCGGCCTCCCAAAGTGCTGGGATTACAGGTGTGAGCCACTGCACCCGGCCCCCATATTTCTTAAAAGCCTACAATTCAATAATCTATCTCCCAAAAAAGAGAAATAAGTATGATTATCCTACACTCACAAGACTTAAAGAGGGTAGGGGAAACAGGACTAGAAGAGAACAGACAGGAAAGACAGGTCATAGCTATTTTTCTCATTAGGGTCACAGCCAGACTTTCAGCCCAATGCCTATTTTTATAGGCTCCAAAAACCAGGGGTACATCCTCTGTTTTAGAAGAGAAAGAAATAATACCCCTTTAAAGCATTTGGATATCAAAATAGCTAAAGATTGTTGAACAAAACATATAAACAATTTATGCAAATAAAAGTCTTCAGAGGACACATTTTTCTTCTGTATTCTATTCTAAGAGAGGGATTACCATTTTTAAAATTAAGGTGATACTCTCAAGCAAGAACTATGATGACATTTAGGGTGTCTTTCACTTTTAAAGTCTATCCACTTCCATAGTTATAAATCCCAAAATTATCTAGAAGTTTATATATGACAAAGACGATGAACATAATACACCTTCCCCCAAATCTGATAAAGTCTATCAAAATCCAAGGAAATGGTCAGGGGGAATCTAAACCACATATCCTTAAGACAAAGAGTTCTAATAATCTATAAGCAAAAGAGCAATGATTGAATGGAATAAAAGGCAATTTAGGACTGGGTGTGGTGGCTCATACCTGTAATGCCAACATTTTGGAAGGCACAAGTGGGCAGACTGCTTGATCTCAGGAGTTTGAGATGAGCCTGGGCAACATGGCAAAATCCTGTCTCTACAAAAAATACAAAAATGAGCCAGGCATGGAGGTGTGTGCCTGTAGTTCCAGCTAAACGGGAGGCTGAGGTGGAAGGATCACTTGAGCCCAGGAGATGGAGGTTGTAGTGAGCCAAGATTATGCCACTGCACTCCAGCCTGAGTGACAGAGCCAGATCCCATCTCAAATCATAAAAAAAGGCAACTTAAAAAAAGATTCGTAAAAAAATCAATTCACAAAAGAAATGGAAACAATAAAATACCAATGTAAATGTTTAGCCATATTATTCATCAAATAAATATCAACTAATGTATTAGTTGGTGGTGTATTAGAGCGGTGTTTCTGTTCTTTTGGTATGTTAAGCATTTAATACTGGGAAGGTTTTGGCAAAGGGGTCCTTCCACATACCACTGACAGAAGCACCAACTGGCACCTGCTTCTCAGAGTGTAGTTTGACAATCTGAATCAACAGTCTTAGAAATATGCCTAACTTTATGGCAGAACTTTTCCTTCTAAAAAATTTTTCTAAAAAATAATTAGATAGTAGGAGTTAAGGAGTTGGAATTCAGACATAGAGCTGAGTCTCATGTCAACCATTTACTAGCCCTGTGCACATGATCGGGTTCTTCAACACTTTCTCATTTAACCTATTCTAAGTCTAGAGACTTCCTCAGTCACATCCCTGAATGAGGATAGAGAAGTGTAGTTACCTAATAATATCATTATATTTAGTTGAAAAACTATATACAAGATAATTAAAATACTATCTGGAACCCTATAAACACTTAGGAAATCTTGGCTATCATTAAGAAGTTGTTGTTACAGGGGAACCAATATAAGAATATTCATGAATGTATTGTGAATAACAGAAAAAAAAAACCTGTCAAAACATAATTTAATGAAATACTAGTTTGACAATGACTGCTAATTGCTCCCCAATAACCATTTCCCCCTTTTCCTACAGTCACAAATTGTTTAGCTGAGCACCTGGCCATCCAGAATAAATGCTAAATTTTCCAGTCTTCTTTATGGACTTGTGGCTAAGCTCTGGCAAAGAGTGCAATTTCTGCATTGTATCTGTAAAGGGAATACACAGGCTTTGACATTTCCCCATTTCTCCATTTCACTTGACAGAATACTTATAGGATTGTGAACTAACCAGGAAATATGGAAAAGAGTAATACTTCTAAGACAGTAGAACAAGATAAAAGAACCTTGGATGTCAACACCAAGGTGCAAACCATCTTGACTACGTTGTAAAAGAAAGGCCCACCAGTCTGGACTGACAAGGAAAAGAAAAGAGAAACAAACCTATTCTTGTTTGAACCACACAGTCATTTGGGGGTTTTTGGGCATGCATTCAAACTATATTCTGATACAGCAACTAAAAATGATGTTTAATGACATGACAACCTTTCAGTATATTTTAGATTCAAAAGGCAGATCACCAAGCCATTTGTATAGGGTAATCATTGTTAAAAATGTGCACCTTTGTCTTCCTCTCTCTCCCCCTCCGTCCTTATTTCCTCTGTGTGTGTATGTATGTTCATGTAGAAAAATGCCAGGAAAGAAGTTAAATAAAATGCTAAAAATTTGTATCTCTGGGCCGGGCATGTATCATTTGTATCTCAGGGCCTGTAATCCCAGCACTTCGGAAGGCCGAGGCGGGTGGATCATGAGGTCAGGAAATCGAGACCATCCTGGCTATCGAGACCATCCTGGCTAACACAATGAAACCCCATCTCTACTAAAAATTCAAAAAAAAAAAATTAGCCGGGTGTGGTGGCGGGCGCCTGTAGTCCCAGCTGCTAGGGAGGCTGAGGCAGGAGAATTGCGTGAACCTGGGAGGCGGAGCTTGCAGTGAGCCAAGATCACACCACTGCACTCCAGCCTGGGTGACAGAGCAAGACTCCATCTCAAAAAAAAAAAAAAAAAAAAAAAAAAAAATTGTATCTCTGATGGAATTGTGAGTAAATTTTATTTTTATATATTTTATGTTATTTCTGAATATTTGCAATGATTATGTATACTTTTCTAATCATGAAGATATTTTTCAAAAAAACAAAGATACCCACTACCATGCAGAAAATGACATATATGGTTGAAAAGCTAGCATATTCCTAAGTTCTGATATATTATCTTTATTTTCAGGTAAATCCCAGCTGCCTTATTATGGAGACCTGATCATTTTCTTAAGAGTCACTGCAAGACATTTATATAAACATTAAATATATATATATATGACGCTTGAAGAACTCTAAGACATATCAGGCAGAATGACTTTGCCCTTTAAATGGTGAAAGTGAAAAGTCAAATTTAATACTTGTGAATAATCTTGTTAAATATTAAAGATTCAAATATATAATTTTTAACATATTTAATTATTTTGATGATGGAGAGAAAATTAAAACACTCTTCTGGTCTAATACATCAACTAATCAGAATTCTGTCTCTTCCTTTTACCGGGCAGGTACTAAGTTTTGAAGATTTCCTATCCCACCACCCCACCTCCTCCTGCAGCCATTAAATATGCTAGTTCTGGCATAAAAGAAGTAGCCTTGCGCTGGAACTTTCCATTCGTTTCTCAGTAACACTAAATGCCATAACATAGAAAAGCAGAGACCATATGTTTTGTAAGAAAAAAGGTTGTAACCAAATAATTTTATTTGCATCCAGGTTGTCTTGCACATGAGAAGAAGAAAAAGACATAACATATATGTCTTACACAGAAAACAAGTTATCTCACAACACTTTAAACAATTACTTCAAGGAACAACCCAACCCCAAATGCTAAAATTATGGTATAAAGCAACAAACTATAAGTTCTAAGACATAAAAAATAATACAAATAATTTTTGTTAGGCTGGCTGCTGTATGAATATCCAAAGAAAATGTAAAAAACAAAAACACTTAAGCACATTCTGTATTTAAAATAACAAATTTGGCCGGGCGCAGTGGCTCACGCCTGTAATCCCAGCACTTTGGAAGGCCGAGGTGGGTAGATCGTCTGAGGTCAGGAGTTCGAGACCAGCCTGACCAACACGGTGAAACCCTGTCTCTATTAAAAAATACAAAATTAGGCCGGGCGCGGTGGCTCAAGCCTGTAATCCCATAACTTTGGGAGGCCGAGACGGGCGGATCACGAGGTCAGGAGATCGAGACCATCCTGGCTAACATGGAGCAACACCCCTTCTCAAAAAAAAAAAAAAAACAAAAAACAAAAAACAAAATTAGCCGGGCGTGGTGGTGCATGCCTGCAATCCCAGCTACTCGGGAGGCTGAAGCAGGAGAATCGCTTGAACCCAGCAGGCAGAGGTTGCAGTGAGCCGAGATTGCGCCATCGCACTCCAGCCTGGGCAACAAGAGCGAAATTCTGTCTCAAAAAAAAAAAAAAAACCCCACAAATTTGTATTCACAATACTAAGTGACAGTGACGGAGAAGTTAGAGGGAGCTGGAAGCAGGCGGCTGGTGGTGGGTGGTAATGCATTTCTTCTCTGCTGTAGTGCACGACTCAAAAAACAGTTTCACTTTTGACAATGACAGAAAAAAAATCTTAAGGCATTTTACTAGTTAATGTCTAGAATAATTAAAAATGTGACCTAGAAATGATAAATGCAAAGACTAGACAATGCAAAAAGCAAAAACCAGAGAGTATGTAACACAATTAGTATGGATAGATACGAAAACTCAAACAAGATGAAGGAAGAATGCTGAAAAAGCATACTAAGATTTCAGACAAGGTCAAAAAATGTGATTATATGATGTTTTCAAGGTTCATTTAACATTAATAAAAAGTTACATAAAATGTCAAAAATAAAATGACAACGCAAGTTATATATGGCAATACAAACTAAAAAAAGCAGCAGCGATACCAGCCAAAATAGGATTCAAGCAAAATCAAACTTAAAAAACAAAAGAGGTTGTTTTATTCAACAAATATTTACTAAACACCTATCATATACCAGGCATTATGCTAGGGGCTGGGGCTACATGGTAGATGAACACAAAAACCTTCACGGGGCTTACATTCCAATGGGAAGAGATAGAGAATAAAATAATTTAGGAAAACACATGAGTGATAAGAACTAAGGAGAAAGATAAAGAGGGGGAAGACAGAGGACATCTGAGAAGAGAGGTGGTTGCAGTATCACTGTAGTGTGTCCAGGCAAGTCCTCAATGAAAAAGTATCATTGAACAAAAACCAAAGGGGGTGAGGAAGTGGATCATAAATAACTATAAAAGAAAGGCATTCCAAATTGAGAGAATAGCAACAGCAAAGGCCTTGAAAAGAATGTGTCTTGGTGATCCAGAAAGGCTAGGAGGACAGTGAGGCCAAAAGAGGGGAGTGAAGGGAGAGTGGCGTGGGAGGTCACTGAAGAAGTAACAGGAGAGCTAAGCATGGTGGCTCAAGTTTGTAATCCCAGAACTTTGGGAGGCTGAGGCAGGAGGCTCACTTGAGTCCAGGAAATCGAAACTAACCCGGGCAACATAGATAAATTCCATCTCCACGATAAATTTGAAAAAACAAAAACAAAAACAAAAAAGCCAGGCATGGTAGCACATGCACATGCCTGTAGTCCCAGTTACTCGGGAGGCTGAGGTAGGAGGACTGCTTTACCTTAGAAGGTCAGGGCTACAGTGAGCTCTGATCATACCACTGCACTCCAGCTTTGTTGACAGAGGAGATTTATCTCTAAATAATAATAAATAATTTGTTTAAAAAATAAAAAGAGAAATAATAGGAGGCCAGAGCATTTGGGGCTTGATGGATACTTTATGAGTAGAGATTTTGGATTTTATTCTGAGTTAAACAAGAAATTGGAGAGTGACATGATCTGACTTACATTTGAACAAAATCACCCTGGCTGATTTGTGATGCCAAGTAGGGAGACCAGCTAAGGAAGCCAATGAAATAACCCAAGAATACGTGATGCAAACTTGGATAGGTGGTAGCAGTGGATGGAGATCATGAGAAAAGGTAACCCAGGAGCAATACTGACATTTGCAATGGAAGATTATGTGTAGGCTGTAAGAGAGATGGAAGAATTAAAAGTGGCTCCAAGGTTTTTGTCCTAAACAACTGATTGCAGTTGTTATTTATTTGGATAAAGAAGACAGAGGAAGTAGGAGTTGGGATGGGATGAAGATCAGATCAAGTTTGAACATGTCAAGTTTGAGAAGTGTGTTACATATCTAAATGGATAGTGGAATACATGACTCTGGAATTCAGATACAACTTCTGGTCTAGAAAGACAAATTTGGGAGTTATCAATGTAGAGAATACAGGGATGAGATAGACATGCAAAGATTGCAGACATAAAACAGAAGTAGCCCAAGGAAGAACTCTAAGGACTATAATGTTTAGAAGTTGGGGGGATGAGAAG
>NW_022325420.1:1020938-1033149 GCF_002776525.5 Piliocolobus tephrosceles | reverse complement strand
ACTATTGGATATACTAACGTCAGAGACACTGGTGAGACTGATAAGGGATTTTGTTGTTTTTTTTTTTTTTTGGCAGAACCCAAAAAAAGCAGAACCCTGTTTAAAGTGAGTTCAGGAGCAAAGGACAGGAGACAAAATAGATAATGACTATAGAAAACTCTTCCCAAAAGTTTAGCAGGCAATGAAAGGGGAGAAAGGCGGTAGAAGTCAAGAGAGGAGTTTTTGGTTTTTGTTTTATTTTTCTCTAATGGTAGGAATAACAGCATGTTAGGAACCACCCATTATTTTAACCACATTTGCTGATTATCATATGCTAAGCTAGTAATTTGAAATAAAACACCAATGCTTCAATTATGAATGGATATAACGCACAAAAATTGAATTTTATAACTGAAGATGTGACAGTCAGCTGTAAACATTCACACAAAACCTTGCTTCAGGATGGCAGGAAGTCCTTCTACAGTAATTAACGGTACCTTTGTCTACATTCTCTTGTATTTTACAGCCCTTTCTGCTTTTGCACAGAAGATCATTCCTTATCAAAAACTTCAGAAGCCAAAGTAAATTTATCCTAATACATAGACTAAACATAGTTTTATGACTAATACTGCTTCCAAAGGACCGTAACTACAATGGCTACATTCTGTGCAAGACTTCTCATACTGAAATGTTTGACTCAGGCCTCATTTTAAAAACTTTTTGTAAAAAATAAAGACTTTTGAAAGTGGGATGAAAGTGTTCATTCTTAAAAATTAATTTTAAACCTATCTAATTCCTTTCTGTGCTCATAATTTTAAAACTTCAATCATTTAATTTGTTCCCTATATAATTGTGTTTTAAAACCTGATTTATCCAAATTAAGTTCCACAGGAGCCTTAATCACTGCTTATTGCTATTTGCCAATTCTTCATTAGATCAAATAGTGTCACTTTTAGCCAATATGTAATACAATAATAGCTTTTAAACTTTTCATAACATAGCTAATATTCTATCAAACATCACTATTTCAATAAGTAGTCTGTTTTTTAGTGTCTCTTAATTAACATCTGAGCACTGTAATTACTTCCCTCAGATGTGCTGTTTTCTCTTAATTACATATTTCTTAAATTATAACGATTACAATTTGTCCTGGCATATTGAAACAAACATTTCAAAATAATTTCTTAAATCGCCTATTATTCAATAGTAGTCAGATTCACCCTAAGTTAAAAGTAATGGCTATTCTTTCAGTGTAAGCGATTACATATTTTGGCGGATCCATCTAATTCTAATTCTGATAGGGATGAGTGTTTTTTGAATTGGATTTTCCTATTGTTTTTCAGAGAACTGGGCAGTTACAGAAGTTTGTGTAAATCATTTCCATTTGTCTATTAGTCTCATAACTATTTCAGCCATCTTTTATTGAACATAACACTACCTTCGATAGTATTCCCCTAAACATTTGCCCCATCTTGATAGACTTTTTTTTTTTTTTTTTTTTTTAGCAATCTATTTTTTTCACAGCCCCTTACTGTTTCACATGTCTTACTGGGGACTCTTCACCTATACTTTAAACAATGTCAGCAGCCCAAAGAAGGGAAACTGATTCTTGACACAAAATATATGGTCTCAGAATGTCACTCAAAACCCACCAAGCAGGGCAAGGCATAACTCTAATATTCCTACATTTTTTAAGACTTTGAAGCATCAACAAATACTGTCTCTTGTTTCTAAGGAAAATAGCTTTTCCTCTACAAATCTTTTATGCTGCTCAAAAATTTTAAAGCATTCGATCCATGATAAAATGCTGACAATACAGCTATTGACAGCAACAGGTAACCAGTGGCTGTAAAATATACAGTGCTTTCTCCAAGCTTGAATCAAACAGGATCTCACATATCTCAGATCTTGTTCTTGGTAGAAAGGGATAAAAGGAACTGAGAGAAATGCTCTTGGCTGGCACTGGCTGGGGTGTTGGAGGGATGAAGAGGTGTTAGCGAGAGGGATCCGGTATCTTTTTGTTTCTTTAAAACCCCGGCTTGACAGGAAACATAGGGAAAACTTACCCATAGTAATGGTGCATCCGCTGTGCAGGCCAAAAAGTAGATTCTCCCACCACTACTTAGAATAAAGAAACTTATAGTTCTCTTTCTCTCGTGTTTCTGGCCACAGTCATCTTTCTTCCCTTCTTCTGCATTCACTATTGTACTCTATTCCAATCACTTAATTTTCTTTCTCAAAACTCTGAATGCCATGAGTAAAAGCCCTTAGGAAGTTGTCCATGATTGTGTGCCAGTTCAGTTCAAAATCTATATAGACTCTTGGACCTGTTAAAACGAGAATGTGATTTGATTGACCTACTTTCTGTTTACCTTTTATTAAAAAAAAAAAAATAAGAGGGATTGAGTGAATTTGAGGGTGAACTGAATTCTAATTCCAAATGCTGAAAATGTGATCTTGAGTTGCTTACTCTGCCAAATGGGGGTACAGAATTAGTTGAGGTGGTAGCAGCATTTAACATTTGACTGGGCAGAAATTATTGTATTTTCTATTTTTCAAGTCATTGCAATTGAAGTAATTTCACCTACTCACTTATGCCACAAATATTTACTGAGCACCTACTATACGAGCAATAAGTCTTTAGAGCCCAGTGGCTATATCCCATGAGGAGACCAGACTCCTTGAAGATACATTCATGGAAACAACGGACACGCGATGTGAGTGCTGTGCCATCATGGATGAGATGATGTTTCCCTTCCTGTGGAAGGGGACAATGATGTGTTAGAGAAAGTTTCACAGACGAAGTAAAAGACAACAGGAATGCATGGGGCCAAAATCCACCACAAGAAGAGGAAAGACTGAGCCAAAGGAAAGGAGCACACATGTGGAGATTCAACTAAAGCTGGACAGGTAGCCTGAGTTCAGGTTTTGAAGCACTTTGCATGCCCTGGTAAGAGTATCATATGACATCAAAACTCAAAAGAACCTATAGGTCCTTTCCCCTGATGAGTAGAAAAAACACAAAATTGTGTTCCTTATTTTCTCAAAGTTTTCCATGGATGGGGACCCTGGCATACCTGTATTGTATTTTGTTATTAAAGGCAATTGTAGAATTGCTTTCTGAGAATTACAGAAACACATTATGTAAAAGGAAAGTCCTAAGAATCCAGTTCCTTAAATCATTTCAACAGTCATTGCTATAAACCTGCAAAAAGTCTCTTAACAGTGGACTTAGGCAATAATTTATGTCAAATAAGTAATAACTATAAAGTGTTTATTGAACAGTATACATCTAGGCAAGAAAGTAGGCTGGTGAAGATTTCCTACTCTGATAGTAGATGGGTTTGTTACTATTTTTATGGCTGCGTGTGTGTGTGCACACACGCACGCGAGTGTTACATTTAATAGAGTGGAATGTTTCAGCTGTGTTTTTGATGAACTAACATATGTATTTGGGACTTTTAAGTGAATGAACAAGAACATATACAATTTGCAAGAAACTTTTCATTCTTTATTACTGAATATCAGATAAAGACCCAGTGGGGATTAATCAGTAGGAACTTAAACTTCAGTCTACAATCCTAAGTAGGATTATATATGCACATATTAGTATTTTCTCATTGAAACTGCATAGTCTGGCATATTTGATTGTAACAGACTGCAATAATCGAGCATAATTACTTTCACACAAAAAAGTCTATATCAATCTTTTCTTGATGACCTATTTTCAGTGTGTTTTCCCCAGTAGCTCAATCACCCAAACGCATCTCCAGCAAACTGTGTACTACAGTCTCAAAGCCTCACATTTTAAAACCCAGCACTCCTCATGTATTTAAGAGTGAGAACTCACTGCATAAAGATACCCTTTCCCTGCCAGTAGAAGACCCAACCCGTGTTACCATAAAAGGGTTTATATGCCATTATCATTAGTAGAGAGACTATTTGGCTGAATATTTGATCTTTGCTTGCCTGAATGCCATCAAGTCTAATACAACTTAGTCTCTTGTCATGTTTGTAAAGATTGTAAGTGTTTTTCCCCCTCCAAATTGACAGATGCTATAGAATTCTAATTTTAAAATGTGAAGTAAAAGAGGATGTCTTGAAAAGCTCCTTCCAAATAGGGAAGTGAAATACTTTCTTATGGGCATTTTGCCATTTTGGGGGTGGGGAGGGGTTGGTATAACATTTTGAATATTTTATTGAGAAACATGGAAGCATCTTGTGTTTTCTTGATTTCTTATGCCAAGAATGCTGAATAGTTAAAAAGTAATGAGAAGTTAGGAGAAAATAAGTTGGACTCACAGATAAGACAGAAGCATCATTGGTTACTTTCTTGTGGGATGGATGGTGCCCAGATGTGCTGTAATTTAACGGATTTAATGGCAACATACACTAGCCACTCTTGGCTAATTAAATGTGATTTCACTCTGTGCTTCTTTCACAGGGATCCATTTTTCAGACAGCATTGCATTTTCATTCAAAATTCTCCAGAGTGACCAAGAATCATATGTATCCTAAATCATTCTTGGAAATTTTGGCACCAAGAGTCTACCTTTGTTGCAAAATAGCAGCTGCCACCACCAAAAATTAAGGCTCAAGTTGGGATAGACTTAACTGTGGAAATTATGTGACATTTTTCTAGTGGTAGGTGTTGAACAGAACATACAAGACGAGTGTTTTAACATACACATTTTGCTTATATCTTTTCCTACTTACCCAATTATTTTGAACGCGATAAAGTGGAATGCTGAGGAACCCTAAGTGCATTTTAGAGTAGAGACAAAAACCAACAAACATTCATATTCAAGCTTCTCCTTAAGTAAATAATCTAAAATGAGTAATACAGGGTTATTTTTACGTTTCTTGAATGCAGCAAAAATGACAGGGAGGGGCACAAAGGAGGCTCGTAATACTGAATGCAACTGCAAATGGTCCATCCATGTTCAAAAGGAAGAAGTGCTGCTCATATGCTCAGAGACTTTTAAAAAAATGAATTCATGTCTTTATTTTGTCTTTCCTTTTTCTGACTTTCACTGACTTAAAATCTCATCCAAATAGTCTAGCATTTACATTATTATTCTCTTTTCTGGTATGCTCCCACTAGGGTACGATTCATATCTGTAACCAGATTAACTCTGCAAAGACAAAAACAATTTATTTAGAAAGACCAAGGACAGTGTGGAGCACACAGCAAACATTCAACAAACATGTGCTGAACTGAGTTCCACTGCTCTAACTGGACCCAACTCCTTTGGAGAGGGCCGACAGTGTATTCAGGTCACAGGAAGCAGCAGCATTCTTTCTGTCATTTCTTTACGTTGGAGGCAGGAAAATGTCAGGCTCAAAATATCCAGGATATATGCTACAATTAAACATAATAATGTTTCCAAAGGATATAATCTTTTAACATTTAAAATAAAGCAGTATCAGTTTTTAGCAGCAGGAAAAAAATGCATATACATGAAATATACACATGCATTTGTGTATATATATACATTTACGTATATGCATTTTTATATGTCCTTATTTAGGTGTGCATATAGATGCATATATGCACATATACATCTATGTTTCCATATAACATATTTATATAAATGTATTTATATATATAAACCATTACATGTCATTTCCCCACCTGAAAGCCACCAAAGGAAACTTTACAGTAAGCAAACATTTCTATTGAAAATCGATTCAGTCATACTTTTAAAATAGACAAGTTTGGCATTCAACTTGTACACATATGTCTATGTCTTCTCATTACATAAGGAAAAAATATGCTTATATTTCAGTATTGAAAGCTGCCACCTTCTCTCTTTCCTAAACTTAATGACTGATTAATTTACCAATTCATGTATCTTAATGTATCATAAGAGACATAGAGTAAACAATTCTATTGTATTTTTCATGAATTAAAGAAAAGACTGGCCAGGCGCAGTGGTTCAAGCCTGTAATCCAGCACTTTGGCAGGCCAAGGAGGGCGGATGACCTGAGGTTGGGAGTTAGAGGCCACCCTGATCAATATGGAGAAACTCCATCTCTATTAAAAATACAAAATTAGCTGGGCATGGTGGTGTATGCCTGTAATCCCAAATACTTGGGAGGCTGAGGCAGGAGAATCACTTGAACCCAGGAGGCGGAGGTTGCAGTGAGCCGAGATTGCACCATTGCACTCCAGCCTGGGCAACAAGAGTGAAACTCCGTCTCAAAAACAACAACAAAAAATTGCTAAAGTCAATTTTTAAACAAATTCTGAGAAGTCTATTCTATGCATTATTTTCCATTATACTATTTTTATATAAAATACAAGTTGTAAGCAATTTACAAAGATGCTAGTTTATGGACATAAATATGACGGCCTTCAAGTAATCTGAACTTGTGGTTAAGAAAGCCTGTGTACTGGCAGAGTGCTGGCTGGAATGTCACAACAGTACATGTGTTCACTGTAAAAAGGACAAATACAAGGGTTTGAAAGGTGAATGAAGTAAGTAGTTTTGATATTGGCACTTGATAAGATTAACCTAAAATTATAAATATGCTCAAATCCATCCTTTAAAAAATCTTTGCTTGTTTTAGTTAAGTTGTGACTCTAATCTCTAAAAAAAAAATAATCATTTTAAGCAGCACTATCTCTTATTGCTACTCAAGGCACTGAGTTAATCCGTTCAGAGAAAATGTCTAGAGTCAATTCCTGTCTTGTCCTAACAAATTTAGAGTTCCACCATTCAATAGACAAGCAGTTTTCGAGCAACCATCCTCTATTTCTCTCTCTTCTTTCTTCCCTCCAAGTCATCAACTTCTGGAGAATTATATGTATTTGCTGCCTTCTTGTTTCCTTCCTGGATATTTCTCTGATTCTATGTGTTCCATGCTACATCTTCACCTTCCCAGAGAAGACACTCCCTTAAGGATCACCAGTGACTCACTCCAGAGAGTGGCACAATGTCCTACCAATTATACCAATTACATTCATATCAAGTGAGATAATGTATCTGAAAGTGCTTGTTAAACATTAAAGAATTCTATAAAGAGAATGTTATTATTATACCCCAAATGACCCATAAATTTCCACTGTGACTGCCACCGTGTAAGAGGCTTTTTTTTGTGTGTGTGTGACAGAGTCTTGCTCTGTCACCCAGGCTGGAGTGCAGTGGTGCAGTCTTGGCTCACTGCAAGCTCTGCCTCCTGGGTTCACGCCATTCTCCTGCCTCAACCTCCCCAGAGCTGGGACTACAGGCGCCCGCCACCACGCCCGGCTAATTTTTTTGTATTTTTATTAGAGACGGGGTTTCACCGTGTTAGCCAGGATGATCTCGATCTCAAGACCTCGTGACCCGCTGCCTTGGCCTCCCAAAGTGCTGGGATTACAGGCGTGAGCCACCCCGCCTGGCCGTAAAAGGCTTTTAACCAAGCTTCCTGATTTCCTGTCTCCCTCAGCTTCAATCCACTCTATGCTCTGATACCTGAGTTATCTCCCTAAAATAAAGAGATCTATTCCATTCATTTCACTGCTCAAAACCCTTTAATTTCCCATTGTATAATGAATAGATTTCAAACTCAGAACTCTTCAATTGGCCACTGTAAATCCTACCTACCATTTGAGACCTTTTACTGTTATACTCCTCTCCCTACTGTTCCCTCCCTCCAATTACTACATTCTCACTTTCAGTCCATGTTTCTCTGCATGCCAACCTTAATGCCTCTGATGCCCTCTGCTCCCATGATGACCCCTGAAGCTCTATCCATTTATCCTGAATGGTCTATATCCAACCCAGTCTCCTACTAGAAACTTTCCAAGAGGTGAATTTAAGACTAAATATATCTCCACACAACTCACACTCTCATATGCCAGAAACTCCATCATGTATGAGACTTACTTATGTATGCATCTTTCTATCCTGTAAAAGTTCAGCTGGCCATGAGAAGAATAGTCTCTCTGGAGGAATATTTATCCCAAGGAAGATGCTCAATAATGATTAAATTAATTTGTACTTGTGTCATCATTAATAAGTATATTAAAGCAGTTATTTGAAACACCTAGAAAAGTTCATTGTTCATTTTTAAATGGAGTCATTGGTGCTTTTTAAATAGAATAAAAAGAAATAGCCTAGACTTGATTAATAATTTCACAAAAAACATAAATTGCTAAAATGAAAAAGCAATAGCTAAATGTTAATATACATTTCATAACAGTAAACAAAAAGCCAAGTTCTAACAAATTATGTATGGAGAAAGAAAATAAATAATGGAGAACAAGAATATGTATCATTGATGAAATGAACGATACTATGTGCCTGTGTCTGGATAAAGGTCACTTGGAGTCCCCATCTCAGAAGTTGGTTCATTTATCCTCCTACCTGCTGATAGACTTGAATCTTTGGACCCACTCCAAGACTGCCTGGCCTCCTGAAGTTTCCTTGGCTTTCAAAGACCATGAGGTCAACCACCACAGAGCATACTCCTCCTTCTAGGGTTACTCTGAAATTGAAACTGCCTTAAGAAGAGAGACGGGAAAATTTCCAGGACCTTTGTCTTGTGGCACTAGTTTTGTTTTAGGACAGCATAAAACCTGCCAGTATCTCCACCTTAAGAAAAATGAACTAAAATTAGTAGTGTCATGAAGTTGGCCTAGATTTGTGGTTTTAGTCCCAGGCTGTGCTCTGTAATCACCTGGAGAGTTTTAAGAAAATGTCCATGTCTGGGCTCAGCACCCATACATTTTGAAGTACTTGATCTGATACCCAGGCATCAGTATGATTTAAAAGTCTCCCAGGTGCATAGTCAGCTTGGGCTGCTATAACAAAATACCATTTACTGGGTGGTTAACATAACAGACATTTATTTCTCACAGATCTGGAGGCTGGGAAGTTAAGACCAAAAGGCCAGCAGATTTGACTCATGGTGAGGGCTCTCTTTCTGTATTGCAGATGGCTGCCTTCTTGCTGTGTCTTTACATGGTGGATAGAGAGAGGACTCTGGTCTCTTTCTCTTCTTATGCAGGCACTAAACCCATCCATGACAGCTTCATCCTCATGACCTAATTACCCTGCAAAGGCCCTATCCCCAAATACGATCACATTGGCAGGCTAGGGCTTCAACATGAATTTTGGAGGGGACACAAACATTTAGTCCATAACACTAAGTAAGTTCAAAAAATGCAGCCAGGATTGAGAATTATCAACCTAGACAAATGCTTGTCAGCATTTTTGTGCACTAAAACACACATGACAATAATATCCCACATGCTCCTCAAGGATTTCCTTATGCTCCTTTGGGCAGATCATGATTTTGCACAACTCTGTGTGGCAGCTGAGACACCACCACCTTGACATATCCTATTCAAGAAAATGTGTCAGAATGCAAGTGGGTAAAAATTTAATAATAGAAATAATTTTTAATCTGATAACAAAATGAATAAAAACCATTAGAAAATCTAGAAACTTCCTCATATCTGGCCAGTATGTTTTAAGCATGTAATCAAGACTCTGGTTATTACCATGATCTCTGCTTAAAGGGGTCATTTTAAAAATCAATATTTTATTTTATTCCTACTGAAGGTACTGAGTTAATCAGTTCAGAGAAAAGAGCTCATAGTGAGACCCATCCTTAGGTAAATACATTAGAGCTTTAGGATTCAAGAAATAAGCAGTTCAGACAGTGACAGTGAAAAAGTGGAAAATTTATCCAGTAAGTGCTAAAGGGGAAGGCAGAAAGAGAGGGTACAATGTTTCTCCAACAGCAAGAAGATATCTGTATTCTCATCATAGTTATGAATATTCTAACAGAAAATCCTTCTTTCTTACTAATGAATAAATTATTTCCAAATACCCAAGTACTATATTTCCAAGGAAACTTGTAAAAAAAACTATCCCCCGTTAGTGTACACATAAATTGACTTGTACTTATTGAATAACACCAAAAAGTTCACATTAACCAGTACCCAGAATAACTGAGTTACTTTAATATCTGTGGGCAAATACCAGAAGGGGGAAAAAAATACAACCAGCCCATTTTACCACACTGGAATATTTAGGCAGAAACATCTGTCAACTCATACTTTAAAAATGATGTTAACTATGAAGACCCCCAAATGATATTAACACGGTAAAAATACTTTTAACTAACGGTTTCAAATAGCATTAATCTCTTCCCTATCAAACTTTTCATCAAGTGCTGAGCAAACTTAAATTCATGTAATTATCTTAAACTCATGCCAAAAGAAAGTGAAGCTGAAGAGGAAATAGCAACAAAAAAAGAAAAAGAAAAAGAAAAGGAGGGAATAAATGAATGAAGGATAAAAGCAGGAAGAGAGGGAAGAAAGGAGGAAAGAGGAAGGGAGGAAAAATAGAAGGAAGGAAGGAAAGAAAAAAGGAAGGGAGGTTAGAAGAAAATAAAGCAAATATCCTAACAAAAGATCATCTCCTTTTTTTCTGCTTTTGACTCCTATGAAGATTTTTAACTGATCCCATGTCCCCTTCCATTTGAATTCAACTCAGTTGAAGTATTTGCTATGTGCAGAGTTAAACTTGTGCAGCACATCACCTCTAGGATTAATGATAAAACTACTGACAAACTCCAAAAGCGCATACAGCCACATGATGAAACTGCACTTCCCATCATTTGCCTGGTTTTCGAAACTGTTTTGTGCCACTATTTCTTATGGCCTTCTTGACTAGTGTTCATGGGCTCAAGATACTTTATTTCTCATTACTGACCACCCGGCATCCCCCATTGCCCTCTCCTCCCCAACACCAGAGCAGCACAGGAGTATGCACTTAGACACATATAAAGTGGTACACTAGCTGACTTGATGTTCTGGCCGCCTGGGATGTATCCAAAACTCATTGGTGCCAACTCATCTAGAATTAAAAGCTCCCTCAAGACTGCTTCTGTAAGTACACATTCAGTATCAATCACAGGAGCTTTATTTTCCATGTACAGATAGTGTTTGGATCTATGTGATGCTTGTACAGGCACTAATCACATTCATGACAGCTTCAGCCTCATAGAGGATGCTTATATGCTTACGTGTATTTCTGGGAGAATCAATGAAAGTGAAGTTTGCATACCAAAAGTGACATTAAAGATGGACAGGTCAAGGTGAATACTGGCCTTACTCCCAGACTGAGATCATAATCAAAAGAGGGAAAGACCAGTGAAAATTGGCCAGTCTCAACAAGAAACAACTATTTTTTTTTCCAAGAAGTTTCATGGTACAATCTTTCTATAACCGTATACGTTAAAGATTTATTGGCACCTACTGTAAGTGTTAAGTTCAAGAATGCAATGTTGATCGAAGTTTTCATTGAATTCTTCAATGAATGAATTTAACAATGAATGAACGATGAATGTAAGAACGGATTCTTTACCCTCAAATAATGTAGTCGAGTTGAGACAGATAAACTGAAAAACAATACAGTGGATACCAGAACAAATTATGGAAAATGTGCTATGGGAGCAGAGCACTCACTCCCGAACCAGCAGTTAATCTCTTCTGTTCAACCTCAGTCCATAAAGGCCACAAAATGGCCACTGAACTCTTTTCACCTATTGCTGCTCTACCAAAGGCCCCATCATGTTTCTAGGATGTTTGCAGGCTAACACAATACAAACCATAAATAACTCACATGCATGAATACTTCAAATAATTTTAACGACTTTAGAAATTTTTCTAGTTGAGTTGATGACTCCTCATGAGTTCTATCAATCATTATTTTACTAGCGTTTTTTTGTTGTTGCTCCAAAACAACACTGTCCAGATGGAGACGTTCCATGTCTGCACTGTCCCATGTGGTTGCCACGAGCCACACAGACTACTGAGCACTTGAAATGTAGATAGGGTGATTAGGGAACTGAATTGTTTTATTTTAATAAATTTTAAACTACATAGCTACATCTGCCTAGTGGCTATTGTATTAAACAGGACATTTCTAAAATGTAAGTGTTTTATGATTGCGCTATATGATACTTTTTCTTTCTTTTAATTTCTATACATTATGCTATACGTGTCTCTGACAAATTGCAAACACAGAGAAAAATTGGTTTCCAGGCCGGGCGCGGTGGCTCAAGCCTGTAATCCCAGCACTTTGGGAGGCCGAGACGGGCGGATCACGAGGTCAGGAGATCGAGACCATCCTGACTAACACGGTGAAACCCCGTCTCTACTAAAAATACAAAAAATTAGCCGGGCGAGGTGGCCGGCGCCTGTGGTCCCAGCTACTCGGGAGGCTGAGGC
>NW_022325420.1:990298-1020538 GCF_002776525.5 Piliocolobus tephrosceles | reverse complement strand
ATGCATACATATACATTTATATATGTATATACACATATATCTCTCTCTTGTTTAAATTGGCTCTGCCTTTTACCATTGGAATTCTCAATGGAGCAGGAAGCATTTTAAAATATTTGAGAGTTACCATGTTCAACACATTAAGAGATATTTGGAAAAGACTTGTTTTCAACTAGTTGTGAATAGAAAAAGTATATTTAAAACAAGATTTAAAGAAAGTTTTCATTGTGGGATTGAATCAGATTAGCTGGGTTGTGAGCATCATGAGTTTTTAAGTCTCTCTGTATGTTGATGCATGGCTGAATTATTAGTGCCTAGCATGGTGCCTTGCAGATGTCAGGCAATTAGTGAACATCTAGTGAATGAGTAGTTAAAATAGCATGGCTGGAATGATTCTGTATCTGGAGCACAGTGAATGTTACATGACCATATGCATTTGTGAAAACTTTCAAGATGGTAAAAATGTAAATTATGCCTTAATTTTCAAAAAAGGACAAAAAAGTACTACAAGAGTACATGGGCAAAATCATGAAAGGGATCCTCAGGAAAGCAAATGGGACTATGAAATGCGACATCACATCACCTGTAAGCAAGCTAGTGAATGCCAAACAGCAAACTGATCCTGGGAATGAAAAGAGGAAATGCCTCAGGCTCTGGAGTCGGAAAGACTACACAGGCTGAATCAGGATGTGTGATGTTAGGCAAGTTATCTGAGTTCTCTGCGCCGGGTTCCCTCATTTGTAAAAGGTGTAAGATGAAAACACCAATATCAAAGGGTTTTGAGGAGAATGAAATGAGAAAATGTACATAAAATGCACAGTGCTGAAACTGCACCTAGTAGACACTTGAGTAGATGGTAACTGAAAATGAAACACATTTTCTTAATTACGCCTTCCTTTGAGATCTTCTGGTCCTGACTGAGGGGGTTCCATTTCCATGAAACAGTCTGAACGGTCAGCAAATGGGTGGTCAAGCAAAGTCATATTAGACAGTACTCAAATCTTTTCGGAGTTAAAGGTAATGAGAAAACACAGCTCATCCTTCCAGAAAAACCTGAATTTTTGCCAGGAGCAAAATTCCCACAACATAAAATTTTAAGCAAGATCTTAAATCTCAGTGCAGACATGAGAGTAGAAATGAATTCATCAATGAAATGATTTCTCCTGGCAAACTTCCCTGACTGGAAGCAACCACAGTATATGTAAAAAGGAGAGAGAAATGAAATAAAGAAAATTCCAACTCTGCAAGCAAAAGGAATTAATTTTCTGAATAGAGACTAGTTACTATTTGGGCAAAAGGCATGAATATTTTTTATATGTGTTTACAATTTGTTTTCAGAGGATAAATACACCAAACTGAGAGTCACAACATATCGAATTTCATGGAGTCTATAACCAGCATAAATTAAGAAGTTAATTCTTGTGGCGGAGGAGTTGGGTATAATTTGTTGTTATTATGGCTCTTAAAGCAGTAAGACATGACTAAAAAGTTCCGAATCTGATTCATTACATATTTAATAATAATATTTAAACATTTGAACTTAGTGTACCTTGCAGCACTATAATTCACTTAATTCAAAGATCCTGAATTCTCTCATTAACTGGAAGAAATTATTCCTTAAAAGCTCTTAAAATATTTACCTCTCCTCTATGACTCATAGTTAAGCCTCCTTACAGGAAAGCCACTGTGGTTTTTCCCATAAGATATACCTGTTCAGTGGGTCAAGAAAAATTTGTTTTGATTCATATATTCTGATAAGTTTTTTGTCTAGAAAGTTATTTGAAAGAAGCAGTTGGTCTATGATGCCCAGTTCAAAACATCAGGACATTTTAGATACAAAATGATATGATCTGATCACTAAGACCTTCTTAATTGCTAATACTATTTTAGTGAACTCTACAACTTGTTCCTGGATAAATGTAAGAAAGGCAGCCTAATGTTCAAACTGTATTGAGCTGTCCTCCTGTACAGCAAGCCTCAGTCAGTTGACAGACCCTTACTGAGCACTTACTACATGTGTCAGGCTACCTCATTGGCTCCAAGAACACTGAAGATGAGGGGTAAACGCATCCACAAACACTGAAGTAGGTGCTGAGTGAAAAATAATTGAAATGGAGCCTAACTTTTTCATTTGAAGATAAACTGCCTCACTTTTTCAAAACATGCTGCTCCAAAATCAAGATATTTATATTACTTGACGTTGCCAATGCCTCCAGGTCAGCCTGTTGGCAACTACATAAAAGGCCAACTTTGTTAAAATGGTGAGGAATACAAAAGGAATCACCTTCCAGTCTCAACAAAACTCATTTTGAGTTCCAACGCAAGCTTACATTCAGTAGCATTACATAAGCTTGTGATAGTCTTTAAAAGTTAAATTCTTTACACTTAAATTTTACATCACCAAAGACGTAAAGAAAATATCCAACAGACTGAAAACTATACAACCAAAAATAGGCTACAAATAATGCTTTACAGAGAAAAACCTTTGCAAATGTGGTATATTTAGTATATTGACATAATGGAATATTATTCAGCCACAAAAAGGAATGAAGTATTGATACATGCTGTAACATCGATGAAACTGAAAACATTATGCCAAGTGAACAAAGATAGACAGAAAAGGCCACAAGTTGCGTGATTCTATTTATATGAAATGTCCAGGATAGGCAAATTCATAGAGACAGAAAGTAGATTAGTGGTTGCTAAGAGCTGGGGTCATGGAGAATGGGGAATGGCTGCTAATGAACATGGGGTTTCTTTTTGGGGTTATGAAAACATTCTGGAATTAGATAGTGGTGATGGCTGCACAACTACACAAATATACTAAAAACCACTGGACCATTTTAAAAGGATGAATTGTATAATGTGTGAATTTTATCTCACTTTTTTTTTCAAAAGGATCCACAACATGCTCTGGGCATGTGGTTTTGAAGACATACAAAGCAATGCTCTCTGGTTTATTTCCTTGCTACTGTGATATTTACTTAAATAATTTAAGTACTAAGAGGACGTGGCTTCGTTGTTAAAATAGATCTATAACAGAAATGTGAATTCAACAGGTGGGTGTTTGATGACCACAGTACTTTTTAAAAATGTCTTCTCCTCTCCAGAACTGACTATAAGGTTTTAGAATCATCGGGGACCAGAGATTCCTCTGCATGTTTTATGTGTCAACTGTGCATCACACCACCACCGAGCACTTTCATAAAGCCTTTGAAATTTAAATTATGTCCGTGTGTGGGGGTCTATGGGCAATTATCACCATATTTGCAATGTAATTCTCATTTATTAGAACTTAAAAATGATTTCTGTCTGTAAAGGTTACTGTGCCAAGAGCAGCACCATCTATTGGATGAAAATGTACACTTAATATCTACTCTATTACGAACCATCTAAAATTTAAAAATTAGGAGCCTCTGAAAAGAATTAAATATGTGTACGTGCAAAGCGAAGCATAACACTTTGTAACTTTCAGGTTAATGCGTAAACCAATTATACTCCATCGCGATGGAAAAAGATGAAGGAAAAAAAGCATTTATTTAATAAAATGCGAAAGTCCAATCTTGCACTTCTCGAAAATCACTGGAAAACTTGAGTCTGCATCGCAGGTAAAGGAAATGCTTAAACTGACTATTTGAGAATGCAATTTCGGTTTTAAATGTAACCTGGATGGTGTGGATGAAAAATGAAATCTATGAATAAGTACATCAACCTGCAGCTCTCCTCTGACTTTGTCAGCACTAGCAAAACCTAGAGATTTTGACTGAACTTTTTCTTTTTTTTTTTAAGTAATTGCCCAGACTTGAATATGACCAAATTGAAATTAATAAAAAACCCTGAAAACTCAGGTTGGTGCTTGTTCCTGTTACTACCTTTCAGATGTGTGTGTGTGTCTGCAATTCACATCAGACACGTGTACTTTTCATTTAAGCCCATCGTACCTGTAGCATAAAAATGAACAGCAAAAAAGACAGTACAGTACGCAGCCCCGCACCACAGTTGTATTTCTGGTCATTTATTTATCTTCGTATGTATATCTAAAAGGCTATTTCTACACTTTGCAAAAGAGGAGAGAAGAACGGTGGCGGCAGGGATCTGAGTAGCCCCAGCTCTGTCTCCTGGGGTCCGAGGCACGAATGCCGATGGGCGGATGGAACGGGCGAGGGCGAGGGGCGGGGAGGGGGAGCGCAAATCCCACGCAGCTGCCTGCACCGCGCGGCCGCCCGCTCCATGTGAGCCCCTGGCTAGATGGCGGCGGCGGCATGTCGCGGACACGCTGAAATCCCCCCACCTGCATCCCACCGATCCCAGAGCTGAAACCCCACCGAGCTCTTCTCACTCACCCAGGCGGCAAACACAGAGGAGCTGAATGCAAGCGAGGAAGCACTTTAGGATTCGCATTTCCAGACGGTCTGCGGCCCCTCGCCGTGCGGCTCCTCTGCTTCTCAGAGTAGAGAGGGAGGGGGCGCGAAGGAAATGTTCTTTCTTTCTTTCTTTCTTTTTTTTTAATCCTCCAGTATATAGATCGAAGTGAGATCGTGCGTGCGTGTGCGTGTTGCGTGTGTGTGTTTTGTGTGTGGTGTGTGTGTGTGAGAGAGAGAGAAAGAGACAGAGAGAGACAGCGAGAGACACCGAGAGACGGCGAGAGGAATAATCTGGAGAAAGCCGTGCGGTGGTGGGGCCCGGGGCCGCTAGCCTAGGCGCATGTCAGCCGGCGTGCAGGACTTCGCCTCCTTAGCCGGCTGCTGCGGCCGCGGTCTGAGCGCTCCGAGCGCAGCAAAGCCTGAGTGCCGGGTGCGCGCTCCAGCCGGGCTGTGCGCGCCGCGGCTCCTGGCGGGGGCGGGGGCGCAGGATCGCGCTGCTGGGAGCGTGCCGCGGACCCGGGGTCGCGCGGAGGGCGGAGGGACGCGGCTGCCGCTCTGGGTCCGGATCCCAGGGTAGCAATTCACACGCGGACAATCTTCCCCCTGTCCGCTGCCAGTGGTTTCGCTGCCCTGGAGTTAGAGGGATCCGTTGGGGTTTCCAGTGTTCGTAGAACATTGGAACTCCTTCATCACTTTAGAAGGGAAGGGAAGGGAAGGGAAGGCCGAACCCCCATTGTCCCGCACAGCCAGAGGCTGACCTTTGAGTTTCACTTCTAGAAGTGTTTTTCATTTTATTGTTCTCTGCAGATGCTTAAGTGGGTCCCAATCAGAATGTGGTGGGGGCGCCTGGGTACGTTGTTTCCCTCCCTTTTTTTCTTTCCATTTTCCTAATAAAGTAGTAGACCCCATTGCCTTTGGGAGAGTTGACTCCAAAAAATCTCCAGCCCTGATTGTGACCAGTCTGACCGTATCTTTTCCCTAGACCCCAACGAAACTGCCCTGCTGGGCACAGCTGTTTGGGGGAACTTTCAACACGGCGGTGGTCCTGCCAAACCGAACCACACAAGTGCCTCCTCACACAGGGTCGAACGGGAAGATTTTTTATTACTTGATTGAAGGGTACGCAAAAAATATATATATAATACATACCTTCTGCTGCCTTACAGCTGGAAATGTCACTCTCCTGTGATCGTTTCTTTAGTGGTGTTCAGAACTAGACTGTGAGCGCCTTGATGGCAGGGAGTTTGCCTTTATTACTATAACCCCAGATCCTAGCACAATGGCCTTCAAAACAAAATCAATAGGTGTTCCCTGAATGTTCGTTGAATTAATTTGAAGCCTAAAGGGAACAATGAGAAGGTAATTGGTGGTAATCTCTACACTGAAAATTCATGAGATTTTCATTTATGTGATATCCTTTAACTATTAGTACATGTTTTTCCTATATGAGACCCACTTTAGAGCCTTTTAGGAGTCCCATCTAAAGCACAGAAAGCCAAATTGTGGAATTGTCCCACGTATTCTTAGTAACAGTTTGATGTAGGTATCTGTACAGTGTGTACTTTTGTGTCCTGTTCTTGTCTCAAAAATAGTATTCTAGCTTTAAATTTTTTAAAGAAAACTTACTGCACGTAAAATTGGGTTCTGAATGTATTTCAAGTGTTACTACGAGTTCTTGCTAATATCCCAGCCTGTGAACACTTGGCTAAATGTGCAGAGCTAATGGCAGTTTGCTGTTGCTTCAGGAATAGATTATAGTCATGTAATAACAGATTTTTGAAACCATTTAGTGTTTATTCAGAAACACATATCAACATTAAGAAGCTGATCCTTGATCTTATTCTTCCCACGAACAGATATAGAAGTGCTACAACTTTTAGAAGAATTATGATGGGGATTGATGGCTGCTCGTAAGAGTTTTCATATAGGAAGAAAATTTGGGGGCCATTTTTTTTGCTAGCATTACAGGAAGTGTGCAGGTGTATAAACTGACTGTGCGCTGAGAGTTCAGAGAAAGTGTTTATTTAATATCAACTGGAGTAGGCAGGAAAGGTTTCCTAGAGATGTATAGTTAAATAAGAAGGACTAGCAGGAAAAAAATCATGTCAAAGGCAGTGAGGACAGGAAGGAAAGAAGCAGATGTCATATGCTGTTAAAAAAAAAACAGTGTGAATTACATTTGAGCAGATTGAGTGGGGTCAGACTGTGACAAACATTGATTTCCCAGTGGAGCAGCTTGTATGTGAAATACAACACAGGAGGGACCACAAAAGAAACTCCTAAGAACTTCCACTATTTAGGGGAAGCTTGGTTTGCTCAGGGGAATTATGGTGTTCCAGTAGTTTCCAATTATCAAGGATACCCCACTAGCCTGCAAGAATAATCCAACAACCACCACCATAACCCTGACTTTTCTCTTACTGGACCAAAAAATCAAATCACTTGTCAATCTTTTGAATTAGATCACCAAACAACAGTACTGTTGAAATAAGTTTCCCTAGTAAAAAGGGAAAGGGAATATGTGGTTTCTGCTTATTTGGTTCTCATAGTTAATATTACTGTCATTCCCTGGGAAGGCACAAAAGCCACCTTGAGGGAGCAGTCATGTTGCTATTGAGGTTTGTGTGGGATTCAGGATAGAGGCCAATTCTGTGAGACTGAATGACAGCTGTGGGAAACTGACTGGAGGACCAGTGAATATGGTTCTGATGATCCCGGGGAGGGATGATGGAGTAGGAGGTTGAGGTCCTTGGAATATAGGTCACTGTAACAGCCAAGGCGTGGGAGAAGAGAAGGCATCAGCAGAGCAGGAACATAAAAAATGTACTGTATCTCACAGTTTACAGTGTTACTGGGGTCATAGTCATTTCTGAGACGTGGTACCTGATTAATATGCATTAGCCATTGTGAGTTGAAGTTATAAATTTGCAAGACCACACACCTTCATTCAGAGTATACATATATATAAATTTATGTATACATGTATTCAGAGAGAATATATGTAGAAAAAGAGAGACAGAATAGAAAGAGGCAGAGACAGAGACAAACAGAACCTATATGTAAAACATTAGCTTGGTGAACTAGATCCATTTTATACTCACCTACATACCATCCTGGAGCATTTTGTAAATCCATACTCATGTATAAGCCAAATCTCTGGGAGTCTTATCACTCTCAATAAATATAATACACTATTTAATATGAACAGTTCAAACAAAGAGATGAGAAGACATTATACTTGTTGAACCTACAAGGAAAAGGAATATTTCTGGAGGTAGATAATGGTTGCATAGTGGAAGATTTGACAAAAATTTCAAAACTCAAGAGTTTTCTAAGAGAGAACAAATTTGAGGGCCTTTAAAATTTGTCCTTTACATTCAGTTTTTCATTTAATACAATTCTGTTGTGTGTGTTCATTATATATCACACACAGATACATAATGAATTATTTCATCTCTACCATAAAGGGACTCACATTCTAATAGGAGAGAAATTCATCACTACTAAAATGTCTCTGCATAGTATTGCCTGATAAAAGACAAGATGCCCAGTTAAATTTGAATTTCAGATATACAATAAATAATTTTTATGCACTCTCATGCAATATTTGGGACATTCTTATATTTTAAAAAATTAATGTTTATCTCAACCCAAATTTAACTAGGTGCTCTGTATTTTTATTTGCAAAATCTGGCAATCCATTTTGTTGTGTCTGGGAATTTTCTAGTATCAGGGTTGGTCACTTGTGATTATAAAATGTCCATAGTTTTCCGTAAGTTTCCTTACTCCACGAATTATTTCCAAAGTGTCCCTAATATAAATATAGGTAGATGGAAATGAGGAAAAGGAGATGTTTACTCTGCAGAATCTGTTTGACTTTTAAATTTGATGGAAGTGTGAAACCCCGTCTCCACTAAAAAAAATACAAAAAACTAGCCGGGCGAAGTGGCGGGCGCCTGTATTCCCAGATACTGGGGAGGCTGAGGCAGGAGAATGGCGTGATCCCGGGAGGCGGAGCTTGCAGTGAGCTGAGATCCGGCCACTGCACTCCAGCCTGGGCGACAGAGCCAGACTCCGTCTCAAAAAATAAATAAATAAATAAATAAATAAATAAATAAATAAATAAATAAATACATACATACATAAATAAATAAATTTGATGGAAGTGCTTCACTGTGTTATAACACTTCCATGTTATAACACAGTGACTACAGAATATTGTATAGTCACTGAATAAACTATGAAATTAAATGGGAAGTGAAACATCTGCTTTTCTTATAACAATAAATAGTTTATATTAGGCTCACATACATTTTTGCTCATTTTTGTCCATTGTCATTGAAAAATATATTTGAACAGAAGTTATATATGAACAGAAGTCACTGAATTGAATCAAATGTTTACAGACTGAGAAAGTCATAGTTATTTCTTTTGAAGTAAAATATAGTTTTGGTAATTATAAGGTGTTTGTCAGAAGTGGATCTCATTTTACATGGAACAATGTATTTTGGACTATGAGGCTAGATTTATCTTGTGTTTTATACCTTACATATTTTGTTCACATCTGATTGACACAATGACATCTATTTAGTATTCTTGTAATGTGAAATTTCTGAAAACATGAAAGACTAATTTTACTTCCTGTAGCACAGACAAGTCTTTTATTTGGATTTGTCCTTCTAGAACTTTCTGCTGAAAAAGCAGTTCATTCCTACCTGCCTGAGCTTTGCATCTTTGTTCCTAGTGGCCCAAATGGCTTGTTATTGCATTTTTCCAGTATCAGGCATAAAACAAATAGGAGGGTCCTCACTGATAGCTCCAGAGCTAAGAGTGATGTGGCACCCTGAGTCCATCTGAAGGGGCATAATTATTTATGTTTGAGAGGAAAACCACAGCATGTTACATTCTTAGCCTTTTACTATCTTGTCAGGATTGACCATAAAGTAAGTTAAACCTGTTGTATTCAATAATTCAGTGAGAACATTATATTAAAAAACACCAAAAGGTAGGAATCATTTTTTCCATTTCAGGAATATTTGGTACAGTACAAGATACAAGATAATTCTTTCTCATTGTATCAGTAGAATAATATTATTCTGTATTTTGTTCATTTTCAATAAAACAGTGGCTATAAAAGATAACCATAAACTCTGAAAATTACTTCTGGATAAATAGTACTTAGATTTCAGTTTTTTTCTCCCTTAAAAAGAAAACATGTCATCAGGGCAAAGATCTTGGGTCTATTCTAAGTTCATTCAGGCAGCTAAAACAAAATACTAGTCTGAGTGGCTTATAATTAGAAATCTATTTCTCACTGTTCTGGAGGCTGAGAAGTCCAAGATCAAGGAATTGTTAGATTTAGTGTCTGATGAAAGCCCAATTCCTGGATCATAGATGGCTGTCTTCTTGCAAGGATCTCACATGTTCAAGGTGCAAAGCAGTTCTCTGGAGCCCCTTTTATGAGACATTAATCCTATTCATGAGGGCCCCACCCTCATGACCTAATTATCTCCCAAAGGGCCCACCTCCAAATACCACTGCAATGGGGATTATGTTACAACATACGAGTTTTGGAGGAAGAACAAATATTCAGCCTGTAGAAGCCCACCCAAATACATGATTTGTTAAAATGCTATCTTGAGTTGAAAATTTTCATTTGTTGTATGGATAAGCTCATTTTTGCATTTCTTAAAATTAAGGATATTAAGGTCTTTTTGAGCCTCTATATTTAACTAAACTTTTGAAGTAAAATACAGTTTTGGTAATTAGAAGCTCATTTTTGTATTTCTTAAAATTTCAATAGACTTTTCAATAGACTTATTTTTTAGAGCAGTTTTTGGTTCACAGCAAAATTGAGTGGAAAGTACAGACAGTTGCTGTTACCTCCTGCCCCAAGAAAGCATAACATGCATGGCCTCCCCTCATCATCAATATTCCACATCAAAGTAGTACATCTGTTGCCATCGGTGAAGTTACATGAACACATCATTGTTACCCCAAATGTATAGTTCACATTAGGATTCAACCTTGGTTTTGTGCAGTCTATGAGTTTTAACAAAAGTAATGACATGTATCCACCATTATATTACACAGAATAATTTAGTGTCCTAAATATCATCTGTGCTTTGCCTATTCGTCCCGCCCTCCCTCCTACCTGACAACCACTGATCTTCTTACCATCTTCATGGTTTTGCCTTTTCCAGAATGTTATATAGGCAGAATCATACAACATACAGCCCTTTAAAATTGTTGGGTTTTTTTGTTTGTTTGTTTGTTTTCCCTTTTCTTGAGACGGAGTCTCGCTCTAACACCCAGGCTGGAGTGCAATGGCTCGGTCTCTGCTCACTGCAAGCTCCGCCTCCCGGGTTCACGCTATTCTCCTGCCTCAGCCTCCGGAGTAGCTAAGACTACAGGTGCCCGCCACCGCGCACGGCTAATTTGTATTTTTAGTAGAGACGGGGTTTCACTGTGTTAGCCAGAATGGTCTCAATCTCCTGACTTTGTGATCCGCCCGCCTCGGCCTTACAAAGTGCTGGGATTACAGGCGTGAGCCACCACGCCCGGCCAAAATCAGCTTCTTTCCTAATAAGCATTTACGGTTCCTCCATGTCTTTTTATGGCTTGATAGTTCATTTCTTTTTAATGTTGAATAATATTCCATTGTCTAGATGTAGTACAGTTTATGTGTCTGTTCACCTTCTGAAGGACATGTTGGTTGCTTCTAATTTTGACTACTACGAATAAAACTGTTATAAACATCTGTATTCTGGTTTTTGTGTGAGCATAAATTTTCAGCTCATTAGGGAAATACCAAGGAGCTTGACTGCTGTATCATGTGATAAGAGTATGTTTAGTGTTATGAGAAACTGCCAATTTTGTTTTAAGTGGCTGCACCATTTTGCATTCCCACCAGCAACGAACGAAGCTTTCTGTCGCTCCTCATCTTCATTAGCATTTGGTATTGTCAGTGTTTTGGATTTTGATTCTTTCAATAGGCATATAGTAGTAGTATCTCATCATTGTTTTGATTTGTAATTTGCTAACAAATTATGATCTTAAGCATCTTTACATATGCTTATTTGCCATCTGTATGTCTTCTTAAATGAGGTGTCTGTTCAGGCTTTTTGCCCATTTTAAAATCAGGTTTTGTATTTTAGTTTTGATTTTTTTAACTTTTCATTTTGAAACAATTTCAGACTTACTGAAAAGTTGTAGAAATAGTACAAAGAAATATTGTATACCCTTTATCCATACTCTCCAATTAATATTCTACCTTTATTATTCTCTCTACTCTATTCTTTCTTCATTCTGTATGTTTATACCTATATGTATCTCTCTATCTATCTATCTATCTATCTATCTATCTATCTATCTATCTATCCATCCATCCATCCGTCTGTATCTATAGCTATAAACTTAAAAGACCTTCTTGGCAAAGTAATTGGATTCATTTAACCTTCTTCACCAACCATTCCTCAGGCTGTTGTTCTTCGGTGACTTCTTGATCTTATCAAAGAAGCTTTTGTTGATTCCAGAATATTTATTGAAAACCCAATTTGTAATCACTTAGAAGAGGAATTAATTATTATTAGGAATCATCTTGGGTTATTTAAGGATAAGCCTTACTAGAGTAATGTTACTTCCTTAGAAAAGTTGCTCTTAATCTTGAAGATGTTATTCTCAGGTACAACTCCCTTTCTTCCAGCTCCCATTCATCTTGTTTCTGGCTCTTTCCCTCTTGGATAAAGCTTTGCACCCGCCTTCCTACTGAATGTACTGCCATTAGTCTTCTTATGTTTTATAAAGTCCATGCTCAATACCAGAGTAATTTTTATAAAATGAGTATCTAATATGGAGTATACACCAGTAAATAGGGACCAGCATTAGTGATTGTTTCCAAAGATTCAAAAGTATTAACCAATGAGAATTAATCTGATTCTATAGTGGGAGCTTTTATTTGAGGAGATTATGTAAGTCAGCAGTGTGCTATATTATTCATTATTTTTTGTGTTAAGATAAGTATTTGCCGCACTGATAGAATTGTATATTTTAGAATAGGAGAGGTGATTCCTCTTCTACATTATGCTGGTCCTGAGCAGTGATGATATTTCAACATGGGCACAACTTGCTCCCTTCTGTTTGCCCCACCACTACCTTTATTATAGATCATGATGGAAGAATCATATTTTTCTTCTCTCCAAACACCCGTGATCTTAACTTCATTATTGAAATAACTTGCAAGGGAATATGTCCTCAAATTTGTATGAAATTACAAAGATCCATATGACCAAATACAGATTTATTGCTAATTTCATTTATTTGCCATTTAAAGATTTTTTAAAAACACCCTTTTGCCTATTGTATCAGAGACAAACATGAGACTTAAAGTCTTTCTACAAGCATAATTTAAACATCAATATCTGCCTGCTCACTAGGGCTTTGAAAAATGTCCAGGATATTTTAGATTAGAAAGCAAATGTATAAAACAAGATCTACAAATTAAAGAATCAGCACTGGATGGGGTCACTGGAATGAGTTGCTCTATTTCAGATTTACAAACATTTCTGATAAATGATCATTTTGCTGTTTTGTTTTTTTTTTGTTTGTTTGTTTTTGATTTTGTTTTTGTTTTTTTGCCTATCTCCAAGCAAAAATAATTCACAATCACCCTAGATGATCCATTATATTTTTGACCGTATTAAAAACCATTCACCTTTATACTTAGCCAAAGTATTTTTCTCTCTATTCCTGCCATCCAGTTAACTTTAGGCACCCGGAACAAATCTTTCCCCTCTATTTGTAAAGAGAACATTCCTTCTAATTCCAGATGTTGTGATTTTTTTTCTCTTGCTAAATTCTAATTCTTCCAAGCTTGATCTGAACTCCTTGACTCTTCTGGAGGCAATAGTCCATCAGTTCTTTCTTTTCTTTTCTTTTCTTTCTTTCTTCTTTCTCTCTTTTTTCTCCCTCCTTCCTTCCTCCCTCCCTCCCTCCCTCCCTCCCTCCCTCCCTCCTTCCTTCCTTGCTTCCTTCCTCCCTTCCTTTTTTGAGATGGAATCTCACCCTGTCGCTCAGGCTGGAATGCAATGGCGTGATCTTGGCTCACTGCAACCTCCGCTCGCTGCAACCCTTCTGGGTTTAAGCGGTTCTCCTGCCTCAGCCTCCCGAGTAGCTGGCATTACAGGTGCATGCCACCATGCCCAACTAATTTTTGTATTTTTAGTACAGACGGGGTTTCACCATGTTGGCCAGGCTGGTCTCAAACTCCCAACCTCGTGATCCACCCACTTCGGCCTCCTGAAGTGCTGGGATTACAAGTGTGAGCCATTGCACCCCGGCCCATCAGTTCTTTCAATCTCTCCCACTCCCTATTTATTTTTTTGCCAAGCTATCATTACCTTTTTCCAAACAAACAAACAAACAAGCAAAAACACCTCTCTTGTCTCATTACAGCTAGAGTCCCAGATGTCTCTTTCTTCATAATTTTGTGGTAAGGATAGACTTTAATCATTATCTCCACCTCATAATTTCTCTTCAAGCTTCTACAGTTAGGTTTCTGTGTTTCTAATTCTATTAATAGTGGCATTTAAAATATAAAAATCACATTCTAATGGCCTTGCACATGCGGGACACTCAAAACAAAAACTCACCATTCCTCTAAAACTGGTGCTTTCCACAAAACCAAGAATTCTCCTAGCCTCTTCTTCCTCAATATTCCCATCTAATCAGTCACTAAATCCTACAGTTTACTCTTAATTTCCAGTCTGTTTCTATATATTTTTTCTTGCATAATCAACAGACCTGACATATATTCAGTGCTTTAAAAGTATTCAAATATATGAACAAATTTATTGAAGAAGGGCAGCTGTCAAACCAGTATTACCTGCTCCTTCTCTTGCCTGCTTGTAACAAGGTTCTGGCACATGTCTCTGAAGTTTCTGTCAGTTTCTGTCACTTTCTGGACACTAGATTAGACCCTCAGTTTAAGGCATCTTCTTTCACTTGACTTACTGGCTGGTTTCCTATAACAGTCTTAGACTGTTCATAACCTACTTGCCTTGACTTAGAACTTACTGGTTTTTGAGTTTGCAGTTCTTCAACTGATAGTGTGGGCTAGCAGGCCTAGAACACCTCCAGAGAATTTCCTGGCTTATTTTAATCTTACCCTTTATTTTTTTCTTCACAATTAAATCCTCCTCCCCTGATTTTGTTCGAGCAAAGAGCCAGCCCAACCTGAAGACTATGAACTTTCCTTGAAGTGTTGGCAATAGTCGGCCTTTAGTTATTTTAAATTTGAGAGCTAAGAAAATATCTCTATTTCTAGGCTGTTTCAAAACTCTGACATTTGCCATTGGTCATCTTCTCTGAGCATCTGCTGTTCCTACATTATTTCTAGACAGTTTCTCTTACTCCTTAAAATAAGAACAGAAGCTGAGGAGGCCTACAGCCCTAGAAAATTCTCTCATTACTCTCATCAGAAAGAATATAACTCAAATAGAAAATGTGCAATTGAGAAACTAGTACAAGCTTAGGGTTCCAGAAAAATAATTATCAATCCTCTACTTTATCTCCTTCTGTCATAACAGTGACTATAGCCACGATTTCTTGGCACCTATTTGGTGCCAAGTTTTGTTCTAAAAGCATCATATATAACTGCTTAATCTCTACAACAAACCTATGGTGTGGGACTTATTACCATCTTTCCAATCTCACAGGAAAGCAGAGGCAGAATGATTTGTCTAAAGTCACACATCGTAAGTGACAGACCTTGGATGTGAGCTCATACCTAATCATTAATCTACACTGCTTCTCCTTGAGAACACTTAGGAGGTTCCACACCAACTAATTTGCTGCCAAACTCAGACCAGAAAATGTGTGCCTACTTTGCTTTCCTGATATGTAGTACATTTTACAAAACTTACCCAATGTCAAATATCAGTAACGTGTGTGAGATGAGGAATAAACACTATTCTAGGAATTGAAATGTGCTGTCTGTCCAAATAAGATTTTTATGAGCTTGAGAAGGATTTCTGGCTTTTATTTCTCTTCAGTTACCCAGTACAGATATTTTGGAACATAATCCCTGAAATGGCTTGGGAAGTCAATATAGCAGATTTGAGCGGAAAAAGACATTGCCTCTCTCAGGGATGGTGAGACAGTGCAGGCTCTCTCCTAATCCTTGTGTCATGCCTGAAGTTACTAGGGACTGAGAGTTAACACAAGCATAGACATAAAACTCAAGTGACATTAAGAGATTCACTGATGGGACCACTCATTCCTTTAAATTTTAAATAAGAATACTCTGAGATCCCATGCTGCATGACTGCAGAAAGTCATTGCACAGCTAGACTGTAGTGATTATAAAATTCACTGAAGACGTGAGGAGACTGTGAGGGAATTACAATGCAGAAAGGAACATGTAAAGCATGATATCACATGATATCACTGAATGTTCTATGTAGTTTTATAGGAAGGGTATTTAACTTGCTGGCCACCTCTTTAGATTGCAGCATAACACTTTTCCTTCTTGCAATTCATTCATTCTCCAGGTATTTTTTCAGCACTTATATGTGCTAGACATTATGTACACAATGGAGGAGTTTACAATTTAGAAAATTTTTTCATCGTACTTAAATTTAGAATTAATTGTCTCATACTTTCCTTTCCAGACTAGGGCATCGAGCTTAACTTTATAAACCAAAAGTCCCCTAAAATTGTTTTACTTCACTAAAGACCAATCAGCACCCAAAGACAAATTCTACCTGTTGTAGCCGCTGAAAAAATGTTTCAAAATAGTCTCTGTGTCCCCACCCAAATCTCATCTTGAATTTTAGCTCCCATAATTTCCATGCATTGTGGGAAGGACGTGGTGGGAGATAATTTAAACCTGGTGGTTTCCCCCATACTGTTCTCGTGACAGTGAATAAGTCTCAGGAGATCTGATGGTTTTAAAAGCAGAAACCCTTTTCACTTGGTTCTCAATTCTCTCTTGTCTGCTGTCACGTAAGATGTGCCTTTTACCTTCCACCATGATTGTGAGGCCTTCCCAGCTACATGGAACTGTGAGTCCATTAAACCTCCTTTTTTTAAATAAATTACCCAATCTTGTCTATGTCTTTATCAGCAGCATGAAAATGAATTAATAGAGTCTCTTGCACTATAAAATCAGAATCACCCAAGGTAGAGCCAGGACCTGATACATAACAAGGGAAAGAATTAAGGCACAACAGATTAAAGGTGGGCTGATTAACACCAAATGCACTAAAACATAATAAGAAAAAGACTTTTAAGACCTTTTCATTAAAGTAACAAAAATGCCAGCACTACAGTAAATAAAAATAAAAAGAACATATTAATGCAAACATTGAGATAAATACATTATATAAAGAGGTTCATATTTATAGAGGTAATAAGAGGACGTTCTAAAAGCTAATAAGAATGAAGATAAAAGGAGAAATATTTTAAGAATAAGTAGATACCAATAATAAGGGAAATACAATAAATACATAAATAATAAGGGATCTACAAGGCCACAAGGTACAGGGGTGGCAAAAGATGAAAAGAAGAGTAGCTTTTAAAAAACGCACAGTATGCTAAAAATATTTTAAAACTACATAGACAGTGCCAAGCTAAAGCTTTTAAAAATAAAACTCTAAGAACGTGAAAGAGATAAGTAAAGTGGGCAAGCTACCTGAGTGTTTCACATAGGTCTCTGATCCTTTACAGTTTGCAAAGCTTGGGTTACCTTATTCAGGTCCTCAAGACTGGAGAACAAAGGAGCAATACTGGGACCCTTTTTTTCTTCCCTGAAGCTTTCAGCATCTGATTAACTTCCAAAATCTTATCAGAAAAACATAATAATAATAATAATAATAATATTTTTCCTTTATTGACTACCAACTCTATGCCAAATACATTAGCATCTGTTATCTTTAATCCCTCCCAAATTCTGCCAATGAGATACATCATTTCCCCATTTCATTGCTGTTCCCCAGGGCTCAGAGTTTAGCATTACTCAGAGCCAAAGAAAATGTGGTGGTGGAATTGTAATTAAAACTCAAGATTCTCTGATTCCAGTGTGTATCCTCTTTCCATGAATACACCTTGAATTTAGTTGGCCATAGGAAGGCACATTTCTTAAGCAGCAGTACCGAGTTCTTACCCTATCACCGAGTGAACACCTGCAGTTCAAACTGAATTGGCAAGTTTCCTGCTAGCTTCATATTCCAGTGATACTGGTTCTTCTTAGCATTTATGTCTTTATGTCTTTAGATAGATAGATGTACATATATACTTATATACACATATATTCATATATGTATAAAGATATATATTTATATGTTTATATGTATGAAGATATATATATCTTTATATATAATATGCAGTTGAAAAATTAAAATTTGAAGATCAAGCATGTTTAACAACATGAAGGAGTGCCTAAAAATGAGGGTAAATTAAAACAAAAAATAAAATGGGGGCCAGGCGCGGTGTGGCTCACGCCTGTAATCCCAGCACTTTGGGAGGCCGAGGTGGGTGGATCACGAGGTCAGGAGATCGAGACCATCCTGACTAACATGGTGAAAACCCATCTCTACTAAAAATACAAAAAAAAATTAGCTGGGCGTGGTGGTGGGCGCCTGTAGTCCCAGCTACTCGGGAGGAGAATGGCGTGAACCCAGGAGGTGGAGCTTGCAGTGAGCTGAGATGACTCCACTGCACTCCAGCCTGGGTGACAGAGCGAGACTACATCTCAAAATAAATAAATAAATAAATAAATAAATAAATAAATAAATAAATAAATAAAATGGAATGGGGAAATAGGTCATGCAAAGTGAGTATGTCAGTCAGGACTGGCTATGTAATATTGCAGTAACAAGGAGTGTCTTGCTCATTTGAAGCTTGTTACATGTTCAAGTTACCTGTCTTGGATGTGTTTATTCAGTAACCCAAGGTGCTTTTGGCATTTTCTTTACTTGTGTTGTCATCATTTCAGAGAAAGTAAGTGCTGGTTGTTCTTGCACTGTCAACTTAAATATCTCCACACAGATATGGCATGTGTCGCTTCCCTTCCAACCCATCTGCTTTCCAATGTGCCTAGAAGGAGAGGAGAAAGAAATATGGATAGGAATAGAGATGTCACCTACATAGAAAAGAGAGAGAGAGAAGAGGGAGGCAAGGAGAGGAGAGAGTGAGAGAAAAGAGGGAGAATATGAGAGTACAAAATAAAATGATGTGAAGAAACCCCAGATCAATAGAGTATACTTTGTGATTGCATAATGGTTTGATAATTGCTTTGCTATCTTAGGTTTTGAACATAAAAAAATTCTAAAGTCTTTCAGAGAAAAATACATGAACAATCTCCAGTGTCAAAACTGAAACAGCTCACAGAATGTTAACCCACTTCCTTTGTTAATCTTTGAGATGTTGCTCTATCCCAGGCTTCTGTAGGAGGTTGAAGAGAATGGATAAATAAGGGCGAAGGGACTGAAAGTGACAGCAAAACAAATAGTATGTATTAAAGAAGCAAATCACTTCTCTGATTATTTCTTTCTTTTTTCACTTTTGAAAGGAAAAAGTTGATGTCATTTATATACTTTAAGATCATGAAGGCATGACCTGTTGTCAGCTTGTATTTATAACAGCACCAGTCATTCTATTACTGCTTAGAAAATTTTTAAAAATGCTTTTACCACTTTTAACTTGAGTCACAATTTCTTCATTCTACAGTCAGATTACAGTTTTAAAGAGAACTATTGCTGGAAATAAGAACTACTGCTGACAAAAACCCGAGGAAAGAACATAGTGCTTCAGCTCAATTAAGCAACATGGTGTTCTTATTGGTTACCTCCCAGCACTAATATGATCTTGGTTAGATTACAAATTGAACTGTCTTTCCAGATTTTCATATACTTGTAACAGGTTACTGAAGAATATAGACTCATAGAGATAAAAATATAAGAGAGTTAATTGTTTCCATGACCTGCTGTCAATAGTTACCAAGTTGCAAGTTCCTTTTCTCATCCCTTATTGCATCTTGATCAGAGTCAGTAAGGTTTCTGGGCACTTTTGTTTTAAGTAAACTTACTCCAATAGAGTCTGCAACTTCAATATCATATAAAGTCAAACTTCTTCTTTCCCTCCCTACCTGCCTCCAAGGGATAGATAGATTCAAGTGCCCTGGTAGTGGAATATTTTTACAGGATTTTCTAAATTCTCTAAGAGCTCTGACTCCTCTGGACTTGGAATAGAGTGCTCAGAGAAAAATGGCCAGTATCTCCTCACTTATCTTTATAATGACACAATCCTCTTCTTATTGATTCATGCCACTTCTCTGTCACTGATTAGTTGTCTGTGTCTTTTGGAGGTATTCGAAGTCTAACTCTTGCGGGTTGGGTGAATATGTGGATTCTTTGGAGCGTCTGTACTGCAACATTTTCTGATGTACCTGATCCAGAATCGTCTCTGCCTTTCCCTTTTAAACCCTACAACCATTGATCCATCCCAGAGACTCTTGTGGCTGGCTACCCTGTAGCTTACCAATGGGAATCCTTACTGGATGAGGTACTAGCAAGATGACTGAAGCCCAGTTACCTTTTCAGCGGTTCATTCCATCCCTAAAAGTGTTAAGCAGAATAATGGTTCCACTCCACCCCGCCAAAGATTTCCACATCCTAATTCCTGGAAGCTGTCAATAAGTTTTGCTACATGGTAAGAGTTAAGGTTACAGACAGAATTAAGGTTGCTAATCAGCTGACCCAAAGTTAGGTTGATTATCCTAGATTATCCATGAGAGTCTGAGTAATCACAAAGGTCCTTAACAGTGGTATAGGGAAGCAGAAGCATAAGTTAAATTAATGTGATGTGAAAAAAACTCAGCCAGCTCTTGCTGGCTTTGAAGATGAAGAAGATCATCAGCCGAGGAATGGCCCTTAGAAGCTGGAAAGGGCAAAGAAATGGGTTATTTCCTAGAAAGACCAAAACATAAGGCAGTTCTATTGACACCTTGACTTTAGCCCAGTTTAGCCCATGTCAAACTTCCGACCTACAGAAATGTATAATAAATCTGTGTTGTCATGGCAACTTGCTATGACAGCTACAGAAAACGAACATACTAGATATGCCTTGTATCCTTGCCATGCCCAATGCTGCTGTCTGCTCCACTTGGCTGCCTAATGTTCTTTTAGCCTTGTGTTTACTTTCCCTACCTCAGGTAAACATACAGACTAGCAATTCTGCAGCCTGGGCAGATATCTGAGCAGGGAACAAAATGCCACTTTCTCCTTCATGTAGGCAGTGACCATCTTTTTTATTTTTGAGTTTGCTTTTCACTAATGTGTGAATGCTTAGTTAGTACAAATGTTCTACAAAGTTTTTTTGCAAAAAAACCACAGCTTAGTTACTAAAAAACACAACTTACTAACTGCTTAGTTAGTACAAACGTTCTACAAAGCTCTTTACAAAAAACAACAGCAACCTCTTTCCATCAATGCACTTCACCATTACCTGCTTTCAAGAGGCAACCAACTTTAATTTATTTAGCTCTCTCTTTTGGTGGTCGATTCTAAACCTCTTTGTGGCATGTTCATATGGCTACTTCTTAATCTTCATAAATATGATGACTTCCCTAAATGAAAAACTTAAATGTACTTTAGCTACATCCTTTCCACCATACACAAACTTTCCTCCCTCCTTCCCATTCTTCAAGTTCCATTACAATTTTCATTTGAACAATGTTAAGAATTTATATTTTTATGACCATGAAAATACCATTCATCTGTGATTGTTTTCTTTCTTCATCATTCCTGGAATAAGTGTTACCTCTCCTGGTTATTTTCCTGATTTCCTATCTCTATCTCTGTGTTATAATTCCACCCCACATTTTTGCCGAATAACACAAATCCTTTCTCAATACATTCAGACTCAATAGATGTTCTGATTTTTGCTACTTCTGGAGAAAACACTTCTATAAAATTCTGATCTGCTTCAATCTGGACTAGTTGCTTCCAGGTCCCTGAAACTTTTCTTCCTGGGACATCCACTGACCTTCTTCCTGGAGATTCTTGCCACTTCCTCCTAGTGCCAGATTACCTATTCCCAGGGTACACTACTGAGAAAGTGTGCTCCTAAGGTAAATTTTGAGAACTTGGTCTATTTAGAAACATCTTTACTCTTATCTTGAATTAATTTTGTCTGAGTGTTGAATTCTAAGTTTAAAATCATTGTTGATCAGAATCTTGAGGTCACTGCTCTATTTTTTTCTGGTTGTCAGGCTGTTGATGCTTCCAAAGCCCTTCAGATTCATGGTATTCTCTCTCTCCCAAATCTACACATGGGAGTGCTAATATCTCTTCAATAATCTTATTTTAATTCTTTGAAATAAATATCCAGAAGTGAGACTTCTAGATGACATGGTAAGTCTATTTCAAAAATTTTGAGGATCTTCTCTACTGTTTCCCATAGTGCCTGCACTATTTTGCATTCTCACTAACAGTGTGCAAGAATCCTTATTTCATCATGTTTTCTCCAACAATTGTTTCTTTTTCATAATGGCCATTCTGACAGATTTGAAACCATAATGAGATGTGAAATGATATATCTCATTATGGTTTTCATTTTTTTAATTTAATTTATGATTTTTTTTTTTTTTTTGAGACAGAGTCTTCCTTTTTTGCCGAGGCTGGAGTGCAGTGGCACAATCTAGGCTCACCACAACCTCTGCCTCCTAGGTTCAAGTGATTCTCCTGCCTCAGCCTCCCTAGTAACTGAGATTACAGGCGCACACCACCACACCTGGCTAATTTTTGTATTTTTCTTACAGATGGGGTTTCGTCACACTGGCCAGGCTGGTCTCGAACTGCTGACCTCAGGTGATCCACCCACCTCTGTCTCCCAAAGTGCTGGGGTTATATGCATTAGCCACCACTCCTAGCCTCATTTCTTTGATGATTACTGATGTTGAGCATTTAAAAAATATACCTTTGGCCATTTGTATGTTTTCTTTGCAGAAATGTCTATTCAAGTTTTTAGGCCATTTTAAAATTGAATTATTAGTTTTAGAGACAATCTTCTAGTTTTAAAATCATGTTTTCCCTTACTTCCAAAAGCACCTGGTCATACCTATTACTGAAGAATTTCCAGTGATCTGCAGTGCAAACTGTGTTGCTTTTTGGCTTTTATCACAGTAATTTAGGATTCAAGTTTCTTGGGATTGGTAGATCAGTCAACATTATCCTGATTTTCAAGTTATGATTTTTCTTCATTTTCTATTTTTGCAATGGTTTTTCTCATTTTCTTTGTTCTTGTGATATCATTTTCAAAAAATGCATATTAAGTATTACCTGTTGTTTAAATAGGCCTCTGTAAGGAGTAGAGATAAATTTATATATTAAATCTACCGTATTTGTTCATTTATTTTTATTTTTATTTTTTTAGAAACAGGGTCTTGCACTGTTGTCCAGGCTGTCTACAGTGTAATGATATGATGATAGCTTTCTGAAGCCTTGAACTCCTGGGCTCAAGCAATCCTCCTGCCTCAGCCTCTCAAGTAGCTGGGACTACAGGCTCATTCCACTACACCCAGTTAATTAAAAAAAATTGTTTTTTGTAGACAGGGATCTCACTCTGCTGCTGAGACTGCTTCTGCTCTCCTGACCTCAAGCAATTCTTCTGTCTTGGCCTTCCAAAGTGCTGGAATTACAGGCATGAGCACTGTGCCTGGTCCATATTTAATATCTTTAATTGGGATAGCACCATACATCTGTAGCAATGATTCACTTAAAATTATCCTTCCCACACTAATCCCTTGCTTTGGAAAAGAAAGGCATGACCAAAAAAGAAAACCCTCTCAACACAAACACTGCACTCCTTAGAGAACCAAGCACTGTGTGTCTCTCCCCAGTTGGTGGTCCCAGAGCTGGTTTTACAGCCTCTTAGAAAATGTTAAAGGTCTCACCCCAGTTTTGTTTTGAAGTGACTCTCATTAGAATGCAGCAATTAATTTTTGGCATTGAACCTTAGATAAAATTCTGGAATAAAAGAAGAAGGTCCATTCAATGTTCTGTTACATACTGAACTGAAATGTCTATTATTTATTTAATAATTTATTAAATTATAGCGTTGTTCTGAGTGATCAGTTGATGATAGTTGGCTGTACTTTTTTCACCTGTACATTTTGATTATCTATATTTTTGTACTTAAGCATAAGAGTACAAACAGATTTGTTTTTGTGCTCCCACAAGTTTATGCAGTCTCTAAGAATGTATGTGTTTTCAAATGAATAAACTATTAGGCATATTTCATAACATACGGTTCTGTGTGACAAAGAATGGAAGTATTAAGATTTATAGGAGAAATACTTATTTAAGACCATCAGTTGGATAGACCACACATTGTACTTTAGAATATTTCAATTTTTATTTTACTTTTAAAAATATTTAATGGTCTAAAACAATTTTAATGCTAGTTCTAACTTCTTAACACACGCACATCATAAATTCTCACGAGTCAAGGTTAAATGATATCATGATCAGTGATTTACAATTCTGTAACCTCACTTTCCTTTTTAATGCTCTCTGATTCTATTTCAGGAACTTGCCTTGGAACTCCACCTATTTCTAGCAACAATCATTTTTATTCCTTTTTATTTATTTTTCTTTTACATCATTCTGAATGTATTCATCATTATAATTTATTTTTCTATACGATGGAAAATAGACTTGTTGCTCTACTAATTTTTGCATACCAGGATCTCCTATTTTTTACTTCCTTTGCCTCTTTTTCTGACAGGATGGTACTGTCAGATTTTCTCAATGACAAGATTATACAAAAGACAACCCCTTTGCTATAATGACTAGTTTGCCTAGGGCTCTTTTTCACCACTACTTTTGGTCTTACAAGCTTACTGAAGGTGAGATGTTGATAAAATAGACCTTTCTTCTCCTATATATCTTGCATATGTTTGCTATCAATGTTTTATAATACCACTTTTTATCAACATTTAAAAGGTTAGAGCTATAATTTCTGTAAGTCAATAACCTCACAGGAAAGGAAAACAGTAAAATTGTGCTTTACTACCATAAATTGATAATTTATATTAATCAGAGAGCTTATATAGCAAGGTAAAGCTTCCATCTCTGTTTAAGATGAAAACTACATTTTGTAGATGGCCCATCAGGAAAGCAACATAATGGGAAGCTTTGCCTGGAATTGAGCCATTCTTGTTCGGAGCAAAAGGGAAGAAAGAGCTCTAGCAGAGTGATATCAAATAATGAAAAAAATTTTAAGTGCTGTACCCATGATGTTATAGCTAAAGCACTATGTGGGTCTTGAGACACAGAGAGTCGTCTGGACTCTGGCTCTATTATTTGCTTGATGTGTGAGCTTGAGCAATTTATCTAAACCTCAGTTGCCTCTTTGGTAAATTAGGATAGTATCATTTATTTTACAGGATTCTTGTGAGTGTTAAATAAGATAATGTTTGTGAATGTCCTTTGTAAATTTTAAAGTGCCATGAAAATCTAAGTGGTATGATTGCTTAATGCTTTCTAAGGCTGAATGGTGCATTAGAGGATGATCTAACATAGTGCCTGACAAAGCATATGCTCAGTAAATGATAGCTCCTTTTCTCATCCAAATAATAAAAATGTTCCATGAATAATGAGCAATTACAAGACACCATGTAGATTCCAGAACAACATAAACATTTTTTTTGAGTGGGGGGGGGTACATAACTATCGGAATATTGTAAAGTCTATACAGTCTAACTTGCCAAGAAATATCATTGCTGAAGAAAGAATAGCAACTACATTCAAATGGGATATACGGCACAAGTGGTTTCTCCTTTTCCCCAAAAGAAGACTGAATAAGCTAGACTGAATAAGCTAACAGTTTCTTCTCTTTGTAGCCAAACATCATTGATTCAGTATTATATTCCATAACATAAAAAAATATGTTAGTCAAGGCCAGGCATCACGGCTCACACCTGAAATTCCAGTACTTTGTGAGGCCGAGGTAGGAGAATCACTTCACACCAGGAGTTCGACATCAGCCTGGCCAACATGGCGAACATGGCGAAATCCTATCTCAAAAAAAAAAAAAAAAAAAAAAAAAAAAAAAAAAAAAAAAAAAAAAACCGGCGTGGTGGTGGTGCACACCTGTCCCAGCTACTTGGGAGGCTAAGGCATGAGAATCGCTTGAAACCAGGAGGCAGATATTACAGTGAGCCGAGATCACGCCACTGCACTCCAGCATGGGCCACAGAGCAAGACTCTGTCTCAAAAATAAATAAATAGATAAAATTTTAAAAATTAAAAATATGTTATTAAGATTAGCATTCAGAACAATTTTGTTGCTGTTAATAGAGCAACACATGCATAGAAAAATTAGAAAATAAAAAATAAAGAAAAATTATCTACAGATGATAACACAACTTAGCAATAAACATTGTTGCAATTTGGGGGCATTTCCATCTGTCTTTAGTCGGTATATTCATGCTGCCACATATGTGTGTGTCTGTGTTTAAACAATTTGTATTGCATGAAATATGCAGGGTTTTATGGATTTTGACATCTACTTATAGCCTGGTTTTTTAAAATGTACTTCTTGTCATGCTAAAAATTTATGACACTTCAACGCCTTCTTTCAGTTTGAAGTTCCTTGAAGTGTATGGTATGTGGATAGTCATTTTTACTAGTGTTCACTTTTAATATAAGGTTGATGTGTAAAGGAAGTCACATAGAGAGTGAAGAAGCCTAACAGACCATCCAGCACACACTTCTCAGAGTAGCTTAATTGTTCTAGTTAGTGCAGTGTCTGATTTAATGTTCACTGCAACCAGTTAAGGCTAATTTCCATTTTATCTCAGAGAAAACTGAGGAAAGGACACAGTTTTCCTTCCTTTTCTCCCTCTTTCATTATAAAAACATTTTATTTTTAAAAGTCCCATAGACCAGGCTGGCCAACGTGGTGAAACCCCGTCTCTACTAAAAATACAAAAATTAACTGTGCGTGGTGGTGCATGCCTGTAATCCCAGCTACTTGGGAGGCTGAAGCAGGAGAATCGCTTGAACCCAGAATGCGGAGGTTGCAGTGAGCCGAGCTCGCGCCACTGCACCCCAACCTGGGTGGAACAGTGAAACTCTGTCTCAAAAGAAAATAAATCAACAAAAATCCCATAAACCTGCCACCTTTTATAAAAAACAAAATAACCAAAACACCAACAAAGAAGAAACACTAGTACATTGTTTTAAAAATTCTCTTACCATCCATTTTCAAGTATATTCATGTTTTTACAGAGTTACCATCATGGTGCAAGTACGATTTTATATACTACCACTTTTTTCTTTTTAATTATCTTTAATTGTTTTTCTAATTTACTTTTCCTCTTAAATTCACATAAAAATACAGATATTTATGCTTTATAATCCAGTTTTCACAACCATAATGTAATGTTTGCATGATATTCCATTGAGTGACTAAATCGTAATTTTACTAAGCATTTCCTTACTGTGAAATTTTAGTTGGCTGCCTCCAATTTTTACTATTTTAAATAATGTTGCAGTGGAGGTCTACATGCATAAAGCTATCTTTTTAAAGCTTTTCTTTCTCCTGAGGATAAATTAATAGAAACGAGATTATGAGCTAAAGAGCATGCTTATTTTCATAGGATTTAAAAATAAAGAGTCTAAAGAAGGCTCTTTCTATATGGAGAAGACATAAGTAGATGTACATACAAACTGGGAGTAATGTACATTGTGCTCTGAGACTACAGAGCAATTGCTTTTGTCCTGATTTCCTTCAAAAACCTACAGACCAAGAAGACTCTTCTTCATGGATTAATACCAAGCAAGAGTATGGACAGGAAGGATGGTGGAAGTTTAGGAAAGCCTCCCTCTGGATAGAGTAAAGGTGGAGAATGGAACTTCAACCTGGCTTATGCAGTGAAGCCACCCCGAGAAGGGAAGACACAGTTACTAGAACGTATAATCTTTCTTCATTTTTTAACTTTTAAGTTCAGGGGTACTAGTGCAAGTTTGTTAAATAGGTAAACTTGTGTCATGGGGGTTTGTGGTACAGATTATTTCATCGCCCAGGTACCTCTTAGTTATTTTTCCTGGTCCTCTCCCTTCTCCAATCCTCTACCCTCCAAAAGGCCGAGTGTGTGTTGTTTCCCTCTATAATTATAAAACTTTTAAATTTCCTGTTGTTTTAAATCATTAAATGTTGTCAATTTTCCTGAACAATTGTTAATACAATAATTAAAATCAACAGAATGTGTTTATGATTGGGAGCACCAAAAAAAGGAAAGACGTACCTCTGGGGAGCACAGCTTAATGACAGACCACTTGGTGTGGTGAGCTGGCTACTCCCTTCAGTGTGAGCCTAGGACATAGTATCTCAGTCAAGGATATCTGCAGTTTGAGAGCACTCTTGAACAAACAGCCAAATGCCATAATCTACCTGAGTGGTATTTTTATATTCCATGAAGCCAAAATTTATTTAAAATATTCTGCATTTACAGTTGTGTTCTTAATTTAATGGTTGAGTTACCATGTCTATTGTTATGAGTATTTTTTAGCCAAACAAATATACTAAACAGTATTTACTATTGCGACATAAATTAGTATAGTCACAGTATAACTCTAACCCAGCTAACACGAAAGAAAGCTTAGCACCAGATGAAAAGCTATTGGATTGACAAATGTTTGCACAGCCATTATCAGCTCAAATAAAACTATTTATTAATCACCTGCTTTGTACATTATACTAGAGACCTTACAGATGGGAGGAGATGAGTAGTACCAAGAAGCATGAGAAATGTCTCTTTTCCCTCAAGGCTCTAATTTAATGAATGCTGGTTAATATTAGCCAGTTGGACATTAAGTGAAACACATATTGTACATGCATGTATACATTGCTTTTTTGCTCTCTCTCTATATATATATGTATATGAAGAGAGAGAGCTATATATATAATATAGTGTAGGAATGTTAGAGTCGTTGGTATAAACGTGCATATATATAAGCAACTGTGATTATAGCTGCAGCTATAATTCTCATAATGCTTTTCTTTAAAAATTTTCAAAGTGGTTTTGAATATGCCCAGTAATATAAAATGTACTCTATATTAGGGAATTGAATTTTTGATTATTATGGGCCCTCTATTATCCTATCTGATGTGCTGATTTTTTCAAGCTGTCATTCAGGATAAATGAATTGCAAAGTACAATGAGCCAGCCCTGCATCATAGGAGAACTAAAACAAGTATAAATGTGCACATATAAATGTGCAGTGAAATGATTTTAGAGCAAATTTCACAGCACTAATTGTGCTTCCAAGTTATCTCTTTTATGAGTCAAATCTAACCAAAGAATTGAATGTCATTTAGTTACGTATTTTAAAAATACAAGCTAGATCAAAATATGTTGCTATAATATGGGGAAATATTAAGTAAAATAAGTACAAACTTTTCTGATAATTATATAGATAAGTTAGAGCATGTTATATAAAATGCATATCATTATTGCATTTTTCATAAATTTGAGAAATTTGGTACAGAATATGCAATAATCCTGTAGAATTCACTCAGTTTTATAAATAAAGACAGATCTATATTTTTAATATATAATCCTTAAGCGACATATGAGGGAAATATAAAAGTTGTATATGTAGAGGGAATAACCATGATATTATCTAAAATTTTGGTTGTTGTATGTCACTAAATTTTACACAGATGATGGTGGGAAACTCCATATGGTAGGATTTTATTTTTATAAAGTAGCTATTATTTTATTAAAATTCACATGGGAAATTCTCAATGCCATAAACTGTCTTAACTTAATGCTCTTTAAAAATTTTATTCTAAAATTTTGTCTAAAATATCTGTTGAAAATTACATTCCCATTTAAGAAATAACAGACTGTATTCCTTCAATTCATTTAACTGTCTTTTCTGACAAACATAATGAACTTCTAAATATCATTTAGTATAATCGGTTTTATCAGGTAATGCTTTGTTTTTTATTCAATGCCATGAATAAATACTTGATTTAAGCAGAAATTGTATTACATCCAGCACTAATTATCTCTACCGTTAAGTTCGCAATTTATCTTTGGATTTGTTACTATTGAGATTTTAATTACTTAGAATTAGAAATGGGAGGAACAAAAGTAAGCAATAGTGAAACCACCCTATGCTGAAAGTACATTTGCTGACTTTTGTCAATTATGACTTATACTGACTTGCTTTGCTTATGAGAAAAGCTGAAAAACATGCCAAATACAGCAATAATTCAATGTGAATTGGGCAACCACTACATTTAAACATTCTTTATGCCTTCTGTATCAGCCTAGACAATATCTCATAAATGAGGGGAAAAAGCCATTATATGCCATAATTTAGTGTATGTTATACTTCTGGATGCAAAATTTATACTTGTGTTTTTTTATTACTAAAGTGAGAATAACAGATTCTTAAATTTATTAAAATATAGAATATAATTTTATATATTATAATATAGAATAAAGAGAAAAGACTTTAATTCTGATTCTATGCAGAAATGGGGGAAAATAGCAAAGGGAACAAGTTCCAAGATGTCCAATAAGGCCGGGCATGGTGGCTCAAGTCTGTAATCCCAGCACTTTGGGAGGCCGAGAGGGGTGGATCACGAGGTCAGGAGATTGAGACCATCCTGGCTAACCCGGTGAAACCCTGTATCTACTAAAAAATACAAAAAACTAGCCGGGCGAGGTGGCGGGTGCCTGTAGTCCCAGCTACTCAGGAGGTTGGGGCAGGAGAATGGTGGGAACCCGGGAGGCGGAGCTTGCAGTGAGCTGAGATCCGGCCACTGTACTCCAGCCCCGGGCGACAGAGTGAGACTCCGT